>NC_052506.1:3747520-3786458 GCF_014356525.2 Nilaparvata lugens | reverse complement strand
CGTCGGTATTTTTTGATATTACTGCGCATGTGCATGAATTCCTCAACTCAGACATTTTTACAAAAAATACTACACATACAAAGAAAAAAATGATGTTTTTCAGTTTGTCTCTTCAAAAAATATATTCCTTCTCCATTCAGAAATATTTGAAAATATTTATTAATCTTAAATAGTTCTTATATTGTTCGATTATAATTTTAGTCAATAATATATTTGTAGTTGGAGTTCTTCATTTTATTTGCATTCTATTATCTCTTGGCTCTATGCGGTAATGAGCAAGAAACAACCATAACCTATGTTGAAAGAATAGGAATATCTTGATTTTGACCATCTCTTCGTGTGACCGTGAGGTTGAATGTGATTAACTTTTTGAACCTTTGCCTCGCGATTTCTCATTGAATCTATATTTAATTTTACTCATATCAATTCTAAAATTAATATAATTATATAAAATGTCTTGGATTTTTGGTTACGGTAAAAAAGATCCTCAACTTCTCGATCCATCTCAAGAAATGCCACCAGGTACCGGTAAAACAGAAGGAGGAGGTCTTCAAATTTCGGAATCAGACATGAAAAAAATGGAAGCGTATAGATTTGATTCTGCGGCTTTGGAAAGAGCAGCTCAAGCTGCAAGAGAACTTGAAAAATCTAGTGAGTATAATGGCTTACAAAAAATTATTGGATAAGCATTAGGATACCTAATTTAAATAATGTCTAGGCCTACACTATCATGAGTAGGCTACTATAAAATATAAGATTATATCAAATTGATTAATTTGGAATGTTTTTATAAATATTAGCATCAATAAAACTTGATCTATCTTTTTTCAATTCATTTAATGATTCTGTCATTATTTTGGTTAATATTGACCTATTGCATCATCCTTATTAAAACTTGAATCATACCCTAGTTTACTTGTTAAAAATTTAATGACCGGTTATAATAAATTTGATTTCTAGTAGCTTATATGTTATTATTAATAATAAGGTGTTTCTGTTCATGGCGTAGTTATACTAGTTATGTACTAGTTGTGTACTATGTCCACAAGTGAACAAATCAAGAATAATAAAACAGTGGTGTATGGCAGGTCAAAAGACAAAATTTGCAAATCTATAAAGACAAAGCATGCAATGAAACAGACCAAGCAGCAAAACTAAGGCAAGAAGTATCTACTCACAGTCTTAGGATCACAATCATAAATCTCCCTCAAACAATAAAAGGGGTTTTCCTGAAGGGAAGCCCTCAGTCTCTTCTTCAAAACTTTCTTAGGCAGACTCCTGGCAAAAACTGGCAGATTGTCCACAATATTGTGGCTGGTAAATGAGGCTGCTCTAAGTCCTTCCCAATCCACAATAGCCTATGTCAGGTCCAGACTGAGACTGTTTCTGGTGCCATAGTCATCACTCCTGGTAGGAAAATTATGGATACTGTGGAAGGCGCTTTTATAGCTGACATGCTGAATGAAAACAGTGGAAATCTTCTGACTCACAAAGAGGAGCCTACAACGTACTAAAAAATTCTACCCACAAAGAATCCGGTGGCCTTATTCTGCACCAGCAGAGGAAGCGAGCTTGGCCAATTGATTTTCATGTGTCAAAAGTATTGCTGAGTTCACCAGCAAGGCGGCCTTTCTCAAAACTCGCATGTACCTTGCGAACAATATAGTCAACAGCCCCCACTGTTGACTTCCTTGCTCTGAAGTCGGTGGTTGCCTGCTGCCTTCCACTATAGTAAGGTCCACGTTATAATGTCAGTATTTGATTTACATTGGTGTTGCTATCCTTGTCTATCATTCGACAAAGCAGATAGCGTTAACCTTTTCTAGCTCCGCAACGCTACCAGATCGTTATCCAACAATTTAGAAATGTAATCTGGCAAGGCAGAGAATCAGCATCGCTGTTCTCCTATCTTTTTCCACTGTCATTATAACGTGGACCTCACTATAGTGTCGCTGATGCCGCAATCCGCTGGATGGAGTCCACCCAGTGATTGTTAGTGGAACACATTTCTTTTTTCTTTTTCTTTCTTAAAAACATGTTGGAGCAGGTGATTTTGTCTCACTCCGAATCACCTTCCATGCTACCATACACTTGTTTCATGTTTCATTGCTTATGAGAGCCTTGCTCAAACTATTTTTTTGATGAGCATGATCAAAAGGTTTTGCTCACGTTTATTCATAGAAAATGAAGCATATGCTCCATATTTTAGAAGTATAAGCTGATACTCAACTTTATTCATATGGCTCATTGTCTCACCACCATCAACCTCATAGGCCATTTTGCAATCGACAGAATTATCAATGAAATTTCTAACTGAATATTTCGATGAAACAGTCCAAGTTGCTCGTAACAGGACACTTGTGAATGTGATTTGGTTTGTGTTCCGCAGAGCATGCCAAGGAGGCGCTGGAACTGTCAAAAATGCAGGAGGTGACCAAACAGCAAGAGTTGATGGTGAACATGAAGGCGTATGAGGCGGAGATAGAGAGAGGCAAGGTGCAACAGAAACAGGTGGATGCTGAAGAGAGACGGAAGACTCTGCAGGAGGAGACCCGCCAACATCAGGCGAGAGCTCAGTATCAAGACCAGTTGTCACGAAAGAGGTATTTCATTATAATATCATACAGAAAAGATAGCATTAGAAGATATCCTATGGTGTTGTGTATCAAGTTGAGTTGATACTGTATCATAATGTGTTGATACCATAGACAAAATATAGCATAAAAATTAACCTATAGTGTTGTGTATCAAGTTGAGTTGATACTGTATCAAGTTGAGTTGATACTGTATCAAGTTGAGTTGATACTGTATCATGTGTGTTGATACCATAGAGAAAATATAGCATAAAAATTATCCTATAGTGTTGTGTATCAAGTTGAGATGATATTGTGTTGATACTATAAATAAAAATATAAATGTGAGTTCCCTTTTTAAAATTATTTTGTCACGACATGGTTCGACTATATAATGTCACTAGCCGTCAGGCTCGCTTCGCTCGCCATATCCGTCTAGCCAGGGGGCTCCGCCCCCTGGACCCCCGACTGGATCGTCCAAGAATGAGATCAGCAGGCTCGCTTCGCTCGCCTGCATTTTTCATTTCAGCATTTTTATCATATGTTAGGACGATCCAGTCGGGGATCCAGACTGAACGTCTGGCTAAACGGATATGGCGAGCGAAGCGAGCCTGACGGCTAGTAATATAATATTCCCAGGAATAGCTCTGATTAAAGTAGCGGTGCCCAATCAATTTTTCCGCGATAAATGCATCAACTTGGTGCCAACATAACAAAGTCAACTCAACTTAATGCCAACCTGACAAAATTATTAATTTAGTTACCAGTTAACAACTGTTTCGAAGAGGTACTCTCTTTAGATTATAGTTCTATATTAATATATGGTATGGACATTTTTCAATTATAAATTAAGAGAATAAGAAGAACATACATGCTAAAAGACGAACTTTAAACCCTTAAAAACCACCCTCAGAGTTAAAATATTGCCAAAAGGTTCTTAGTGCGCCTCTAAAGGGCCAACTGAACATACCTACCAAATTTGAACGTTTTTGGTCCGGTGGATTTTTAGTTCTGCGAGTGAGTCAGTCAGTCAGTGAGTGCCATTTCGCTTTATATATATATATATATATATATATATATATATATATATATTATATATATATATATATATATATATATATATAGATTATCAAGTGATAAGTCGAAACATGTCGTGACAAAATAGTTTTAAGGCTGTGCAAAGGCTAAAAATAAACTTTCTACTCGTGATATTTTTCCAAGTTATTCCATTTGTATATCATCAAGCTATCAAAATGAAAGAGTTTTCTCAGGAAAACATTTTTTTCTGATCATTACTTTTTGAGATATGAGCGCCTAAAGTTTAAATTTTTGGGACAGAACATTTCAAATTCAGTAAGAGATAAATCCATGCGATTAGAAGATAGATTCTTCATGGTATTGTTGATATAGTAAAATACAAATTTTCTGAAAATATCAATTTTAAGATAGTTATTCAATTTACTAAAAATAACTTTTAGTTGAGTTATTTTTGGTAAATTGAATAAATTTTCCAAAAATTTATATTTACAGAAAATTTTTGTTTTACTAGATCAACAATACCATGACGAATCCATCCTCTAATTCTCATGGATTTATATTGTACCGAATTTGAAATGTTCTGTCCCAAAAATTCAAACTATGAGCGACTGAAGTTTGAATTTTTGGGACAGAACATTTCAAATTCGGTACAATATAAATCCATGAGAATTAGAGGATGGATTCGTCATGGTATTGTTGATCTAGTAAAACAAAAATTTTCTGTAAATATAAATTTTTGGAAAATTTATTCAATTTACCAAAATAACTCAACTAAAAGTTATTTTTAGTAAATTGAATAACTATCTTAAAATTGATATTTTCAGAAATTTGTATTTTACTATATCAACAATACCATGAGGAATCTATCTTCTAAATCGCATGGATTTATCTCTTACCGAATTTGAAATATTCTGTCACAATAATTTAAACTAGGCGCTCATATCTCAAAAAGTAATGATCAGAAAAAAATGTTTTCCTGAGAAAACTCTTTCATTTTGATAGCTTGATGATATACAAATGGAATAACTTGGAAAAATATCACGAGTAGAAAGTTTATTTTTAGCCTTTGCACAGCCTTAAAACTATTTTGTCACGACATGTTTCGACTTATCACTTGATAATCTATATATATATATATATATATATATATATTATATATATATATATATATAATATATATATATATATATATATATAAAGCGAAATGGCACTCACTGACTGACTGACTCACTCGCAGAACTAAAAATCCACCGGACCAAAAACGTTCAAATTTGGTAGGTATGTTCAGTTGGCCCTTTAGAGGCGCACTAAGAAACCTTTGGCAATATTTTAACTCTGAGGGTGGTTTTTAAGGGTTTAAAGTTCGTCTTTTAGCATGTATGTTCTTCTTATTCTCTTAATTTATAATTGAAAAATGTCCATACCATATATTAATATAGAACTATAATCTAAAGAGAGTACCTCTTCGAAACAGTTGTTAACTGGTAACTGAATTAATAATTTTGTCAGGTTGGCATAAGTTGAGTTGACTTTGTTATGTTGGCACCAAGTTGATGCATTTATCGCGGAAAAATTGATTGGGCACCGCTACTTTAATCAGAGCTATTCCTGGGAATATTATATTACTAGCCGTCAGGCTCGCTTCGCTCGCCATATCCGTTTAGCCAGACGTTCAGTCTGGATCCCCGACTGGATCGTTCTAACATATGATAAAAATGCTGAAATGAAAAATGCAGGCGAGTGAAGCGAGCCTGCTGATCTCATTCTTGGACGATCCAGTCGGGGTCCAGGGGGCGGAGCCCCCTGGCTAGACGGATATGGCGAGCGAAGCGAGCCTGACGGCTAGTGACATTATATAGTCGAATCATGTCGTGACAAAATAATTTTAAAAAGGGAACTCACATTTATATTTTTATTTATAGTATCAACACAATATCATCTCAACTTGATACACAACACTATAGGATAATTTTTATGCTATCTTCTTCTTCGATGGCCCTACAGCCCAAATCGAGCCCTTGCCTCCTCAATACTGCGCCTCCATCCATCACGATCTCTTGCCTTCATTCTCCAATTCCTGATGCGAAGAAGTTCTGCAGCATCCTTCGAGATGCCATCCACCCATCTCAGTCTTGGCTTTCCCACCGGTCTTCTGCCTCCCGGTTGTCCCATATATTGAATGAAAAAGACTAAGAAATATGAATATATTTAATAAAATATATTCAATATGAATAATTACCACAATATCAACTTCTCAACTACACAAAAAGTGTCCCATATATATTTTTGTGGGAGACCGAGTGTCTGGCATCCGCTTCACATGCCCTGCCCATCTTATGCGGTTCAGTCTGACATATACTGACAAGGTCGGCTCTTTATAAAGTGCAGCTAATTCATTGTTGTTTCTTATTCGCCAGACACCCTAATCACATACAGGTCCGTATATTCTACGCAGCATTTCCCTTTCCCAGCGGTCTAGATTTGCTGCAGCCTTGGATGATAATATCCACACTTCACTTCCATAAGTGACCACTGTGCGTATTATAGTTTTATATATATCTATGTTCCTGTGGGTGTCAAACACTCCCTTGCCAGGCCATCTCATTTCCTGTACAGCAAGTACTTTCAATCGATATTGTTTTATACATTGGAGTAAATCTTTCAAGGCACCTCTCCTGTACAAGCTTCTCACATTCCATGTTCCAATAATTAAGTTCAAGTTCTTTTTCCAACATTGTTTTCCAAGTATCCTGTCCGTCCGAGGCTCATTTTGAGGTTTCGTAACAAGCTGATTTTTTTACAGGGTAGGGTCGTTGGCCCCACGCCCAACCCCCAACCTGGAGGACCAGGTAATTTTTTCGGGTGTACTTCCCTTATGCTATTCATCTCCCAAATTTGGATAAGGTTACAAATAGTCCGAAATAGGTCAAGTCTTGTAGTTCTTCACTTTACAAAATGTTTACTCATTAAATATGTTCACAAAGTAGATTTTCAAAATTAGTTGCTTCAAAACCAAAAATAGAACAAGGTTGGGAAATAGGATTATATCTCATCTTCTTCCCATTTCTAGACATTGCCTTCTCTGTCATTGAAGTCTGCGAAATTCCAATACATTTTTTATTATACTAGTAGTTCTGTGAACAGTAGACATCGCGCAGTTATAACGACGTCCCAAACCATAAGCACATCCACACTGATACACTAACTATTTATTTGATCAGATCATGCTTACACAAGATTTAATTATCATATAACGCTTTCCGGAATTTAGCGCGAGAAAACCAGAAGACATCTAGGCGCCCAGACGAGCTGTTATAAGTTCTTTGCATCCTATTAATAGTGCATAAAAATTGCATTCAATGAGGCATGCAATTATAGTCTACACAGCTGCTAATTTTTTACCAAGTTACATTGAGATATTGAATTGCATGCGTCATGGCATGCAATTTATAGTCAACTCGACAGCTGATTTATGATGAATAATTCTATAGTCTGATTTTCACTCTAATATTGACGTATGAAGGAGGCTCCTTTTTCCTTTTATTTTATCCTTGAAATGAAAAAATTCCAAAAACCTTGTATATACGTCGACGCGCAATTTAAAAGGAACATACCTGTCAAATTTCATGAAAATCTATTACCGCGTTTCGCCGTAAATGCGCAACATATAAACATTAAGAGAAATGCCAAACCGTCGACTTGAATCTTAGACCTCACTTCGCTCGGTCAATAATTTTTAATAAAATTATTTTCAATTATGAGATATGCTCCTGTTTGCAGACAAATTTCACTCTTTATGCTCCTGTTTGCAGACAAATTTCACTCTTTAGCAAACAGTATTGTATTAATTGACTTTACTCAACGTATTTTTGTTGAATTCAATATTTGATTATTGTTATTCTGTTATGTACTTGTCATTTAATGAAGATTTATTTATTATTTATTTAAATTTGTTAATTTATTTTGAATTGCATTTAAGGTATGAAGACCAACTGCTTCAGCAGCAGAAGATTAATGACGAGAATCTGAGAAGGCAGGAGGAGTCAGTTGCCAAGCAAGAAGCCATGAGAAAAGGTAAACATCTTGCACATTTTGTTATCTTGGACTCAACTCACACTAACTCAACTCAAATCGTACACTCCAGTCGAGGATACTTCAGTCTCTCGACTTTACGACTTCCTTGCTCATTGTCGCTACTTCAGTTCCGTGCTACACCATTTCTAACCCCACTTTATTAAAAACTAGCCGTCAGACTAGCTTCGCTTGCCATATCCGGGGGCTCCGCCCCATGGACCCCAGACTGGATCGTCCAAAAATGAGATCAGCGGGCTCGCTTCGCTCGCCTGCATGTAGACCTCTGTACCGAATTTGAACGTTTTATGTCAATTTGATCTCGAAAATTTGAGAAAACGTAGAAAAACACACCCGTTACTATATCGGCGTATCTTTGGCGAACAAAATTCCTCCACCTCAGCTAAACCTGTGTACTGAATTTTTAAAAAATATATTTCCATCAATTATTGAAAATGTGAGAAAATGCAGAAAAGCTGAGAAAAACGCTAATTTTGGGCGTATCTTTGGCGTTATTTCAAACTCCTTCTAACAAAACATTATTATACCCCAGCTGAGCTTCTATAGTAAATTTGAACATTTCCTGTTCATTTGTTCTCGATAAAGCTGAGAAAGCACAAAAAACGCAGATATTGGGCGTTTCTTCGACGTTATTTCAAACTCCTTCTAACACAACATTATTATACCCCAGCTGAGCTTCTATAGTAAATTTGAACATTTCCTGTTCATTTGTTCTCGATAAAGCTGAGAAAACGCTGAAAAAACGCAGATTTTGGGCGTATCTTTGGCGTTATTTCAAACTCCTTCTAACAAAACATTATTATACCCCAGCTGAGCTTCTATAGTAAATTTGAACATTTTTTATTCATTTGTTTTCGATAAAGCTGAGAAAACGCTGAAAAACGCAGATTTTGGGCGTATCTTTGAAAATTTTTCCAAGTCCGTTCTTAGTGCGCCTCTAAAGGGCCAACTGAACATACCCACCAAATTTGAACGTTTTTGGTCTGGTAGATTTTTGGTTCTGCGAGTGAGTGAGTCAGTCAGTCAGTGACTGAGTGCCATTTCGCTTCTATATATCATATCATAATAGTATTATTTTGCAAAGCAACTGTGCTGCCAATGTGTGAACACTCCCATGAGATCATAATAGTATTGTTTTGTAAAACTGTTCCCAATGTGTGAACATCTCCATAAAGACTGATGGTATAGTTTTGCAAAGTAACTGTTGCCAATGTCTGAACACTCCCAAGAGAACATAATGGTATAGTTTTGCAAAGCAACTGTTGCCAATGTGTGAACACCCCCATAAGGACTGATGGTATTGTTTTTTGCAGCAACTGTTGAACATGAAATGCAACTGCGCGCCAATTTGGAGATGAAAAAGATTCAGGCGGAGATGGAGGCGAAAGCCAAAGCCGACCGGGAGAACAGAGACATCAATTTGGAGCAGATTCGGCTGAAAGCTGTCGAAAATAGGGCCACCATTTTGGAATCTATCAAGTGGGTACTTATTTATTAACAGTAAATACATTTGGGGATGTTTTTGAACTTTAATGGGAGCCCAAAGTTTAAAATAGTTATTTATGCAACTAGTGCGCAAAGTGACAGTTTGCTGCACCGAAAGAAACGTTTACCTACGCTCGCCTACGGCTCGGGCGGAATGGTTTCTTGAGTGCAGCAGAGGAACTTTGCGCACATATTTCACATTAAATTTTTCCTACAGTTACCATTGAATATGAGAAGTGGTTGATTAAATTATTATGGGTAAAATTATGGCTGAAATCCATCAAATGTTTTTCTGTGTAATTTTATTATTAATAAAAACCTTAATTTATTTAAAATTGAATAATGTAGTAGTAAATGAATGAAGGGGCGGCTGTCACTCATGTGGTGGCTGTCGCTGTCATCCACTGTTGTCCACTGCCTTCACATTATTATAAAGCTGCGTACACATATTTGTGCTTCCAACCCGCACCGAGCACGCTCCTCCCTCGTACCGCCTTCGTACCTCCATCGAACCACAGTCGGACCGCCCACGCACCCATCATGAACGTTACGGAAGATGTTAGATCTTCTCGCGTTCCCCGGTTGGACCACTCTTGCTCGCCGGTCGATCATCAATCGCTCTGCTGGAGTGACGTTCGGTTGCGGAGCAGAGCGACAGTCTGTACGCACCTTAACGTGCACCACAACACTATAAACCACAGTTACCAACTTAATTTTCATTCTGCTGCACTGGTGCTCCGTATAACCTACTAACTATTTTGCGTTGTCATGCTGCAAATCTGGAGTACGCAAAGTAAGACTTTGCGCACTAGAGCGGAAAAGTGATTCTTTGCGTTCTTTAATCAGTGCAGCAATGGCCACTTTTCAAGGTAACTGTAGGAAAAGTATATTTGTTGAGTTCAAAGCCAAATATCAAACAGTTTGAAAGCTCATAAAAAGATCAATAACGTCAAACAAAGGAACAAATCACATGTATCTTATCGGACATTTATGTCTGTTTCCAGCCATATCCTTAGAATTACATTTTGATTGTTAGTTTTCTATTTATTGACGTTTTTCAAAAATATCGATATATCACGAAAACCAAGATTGATATAAGAACATTTTATTGGACTTTTTATGTCGCAAATTTCATGTAGAATCTTTGGTTTTCGACTGTTACTTCTTTCATGGGTCACTCTGTATATAATTGATATAATTACTGCATAATAATTATTTAAAATATCCGTTGAAAGCTGTATAAACAGACTAAAGACTTCTGCGACTTCAAATATTGACCGAAAACCAAATAGCAGAAGAAAATTTGAAGAATGAAACTGTCCAAAAACTGCCCAGACCGGGAATCGAACCCGGTACCTCTCCGTTGCCGGCGGAGCGGCTTTTTGAACAGATTATGCCCGGTTTCACCAACCTCGATCAAATATAGCCTAGCCATGGTCAACTAGACCATGGTCAAAATTTGATCACTCGTTCAAACATACAACTGTTCCACCAACCTCGGGATTGATCAAAAATCCGTCGGTCAAATTTGAATATGGTCAACTCTTGTAGCTGTACTTTTCTGAAGTTGGCCAACATGTTTGCTGGCTTGCTATTGGCTACATCTGATTTTTATGGATAGAAATTACTGAGATATTGCAATTTTTCAAATGCTAATGAATTAATAATTATTATTAAACGAAAATCCAAATTAAATTCTGTAATATAGTAAATATAGTAACACTCCATGATACTCAATATCAGTTTCGCTGCTCATATTCAGAGGGTAATTTGCGCTGAATGCTCTTTTTACTTTACCGTCAGGCCGTCAAAAATTCAGATTACTGTACTTTTTTCTGTAATTACTGTACTGATTTATATTCATTATTTCGGGGCAGGCCCCCTGGGCCCCCTTCTTATATACGCCCCTGGCACAGACGTTTTTGTATGGTCACACATTTACATTAATTTATAATAATATTTCAAATTTGAATTGAATACTTTCGTACAAAGAATTTACAAATCACCATCATTTTTGACAATTTTTTTCATGAACAAAAGAACATTCAAATTCTAATGAGATACAGTACATTGAAGCAGCAAGGTTGATCTAAGGATTGAATAATATAGGCCTACTGTGTAATAAAAGAGTAAAGCAAATCTTTTTCAAAATCTTCCTTTATTTTCTATACTATAATCGAGCCAGTCTTTTGACCGTGTTCAAATAATTTGATCGCCCGTTCGGCGGCAGTCAAACTTAACCATCGGATTGACCGTGGTCAAACGTAACTGGTGTTGATGGAACGAATTATTTCTGATTTAATCAGCTGATAGACTTTAACCAAAGTTCCTCCATTTTACTTGTAGAAATTCAGAGGTAAAACAACTTAATTCCGTAAATAATAAGGAAGAAATCAAATTTTTAGGTCTATATCTTGAAAACACACTTAGTTGGTCCGTTCACATTCAAAAAATATGTAAAAAATTAAGCTCAGGAATTTTCGCGCTGAGACGACTAGCAAAAATTTCCAACTTAGAAACGTTAAAAGCAGTGTACTTTGCAATGATCCACTCCCACATTTCATACGGAGTTGAAATATATGGAGGAACAAGCATCTCAAACTTAAATAAAATACTCCTATTACAAAAAGAAGCAATAAGAATAATTCTAAATCTTGATAGAGAGCGATCATGCAAGCCATTCTTCAGTAAGTTAAAGTTCATGACGGTGTACAGCCTGTACATTTATAGGACAATATTATATATAAAAACTAAGCAATCTAGATTCCCACGGCAAGTAGATATACATAATTACAACACAAGAAATAAAAATAATTCTACAATAAAGAAACACAATAAGGAAAAATATAAACAAAGTCCAACGTACATGGGAATAAAATTTATTGGTTGTCTCCCAGGTTGCATAAGACATGAACCTGATAGATCAAATTTAAGGAATTGCTGAGAGCATATTTGATGGATTAAGCATGCTACAGTATAAACGAGTTTACTGTAAAAAATGAATTTTATACAGTCACTAATTTCTCTTTAGCTTTAAGTTAGTTTTTAGTTTTTGACTTTTTCATGTACATTTTCATGTATGTTTTGGAAAGAAATAAATGATTGATTGATTGATTGAACCATGTTCAAATTCCTTGACCAAGGTTGGTGAAACTGGGCATCATTCTTCAAATTTCGTACTGCTATTTAGTTCTTCGGTCAATATTTTTAGTAGCAGAAGTCCTTAGTTCTGTTTATAAAGCGTTCATTGATATTTGAAATAATTATTATAATTATAATATTGTTATAATTATTAATTAAATTAAATTTAAAATTAATTATTATAATTTTAATGTACAGTAATAATAGTCCATAAGTTGGTTGACTGCAATTTGTAATAAATGTTCCATTTTTGATAGCTGGCCGGAATGGCTAAGAGTGTGCCTGGTGGAATTTGTCCTTGGATTGATAGTTCTCTAGTTATTGACGTTTTAGGGTCGGTTTCCGAACTCGGGAACTCTAAGTTCTAGACTTTAAACAGCTAAAGTCAGAAAATTTGCTTTCCGAAACGGGGCGTAGCAATACCTTCTATTAATTCAGGCCCACAACTGATCTCTAATAAACTATGACGTCATCACATGTAGATCCATGATCTACTGGCGGTAAAGCAAGCGAAATAAGAGCGCTGATGCTTGTTATCACATCTGATAAGGTAATCAACAAAATTGGAATTACAAATTCAATTTTCACGGTATCCATTTCAATGAATATGGTTTGTTTATCATTCTTCTAATATTTGTTTGTGAAAATTAATAATGAATTTGGGGTTTTAAATCTTGGGATACAGTTGTGTACCTAATTGTCGCGGGAATTATAACAAACCGTATTCATTGAAATGGAAGACCGTGAAAATTGAATTTGTAATTTATTCCAATTTTGTTGTTTACCATATCAGATTTGATAACAAGCATCAGCGCTCTTATTTCGCTTGCTTACCGCCAGTAGATCATCGATCTACATGTGATGACGTCATAATTTATTAGAGATCAGTTGTGGGGCCTGAAGTAATAGTAGGTACTGTTCCTACACCAATGAAAACTCTAGCTGAAATCAACGAATTTTCATTGGTTTAGGAGCCCTATCTGTGCTGGCGTCACACGTATGCACTACCGCTTTGTTTACGGAGGTAGTGCTACGCCCCATTTCGGAAAGAAAATTTTCTGACTCCAGCTGTTTAAAGTCTAGAACTTAGCTAAATCCCGAGATTGGAAACCGGTCCTTAATGACGGTAGGTAGTTCCATAGATGAACAATAGCGTAAGTAGATATCCCATGGTATAGGGCGTTTATGTCGCAACGTTTACTGTTATCTCAAACCGACTACTGTCGATTTTTTTAGATTTTTACTGTTTTGTTGTGGTGAGAGTATGAGAACGGTACGATATGAGAGACTACCAGCCTCACATAGCTTCACGGGAAAGAACTACGTGGACTATCGGCTTGAGATAACAGTAGAAGTTGCGACATAAACGCCCTATACCATGGTATATCTACTTAAGCTATTGTTTCTCTATGGTAGTTCTATTTCAAAAATATCTCGAAAACTGAGGTCGGTATAAGGAAGTTTTACTGGACATTTTTTGTTGCAAATATCATGTAGAATGTGTATGGTATTTGGTTGTTACACCTTTCGTGGGTCACCTTGTATATCCCATTACATTAATCGAGTAATTTCTGTATATCTGAATATATTTTTATTTATATTAATTGGTTATATTTATTTATGGTTATTCATGTTCAACGGATCTCGAAAACGGCTCTAACGATTTTCACGAAATTTGGAACATATGATATAAAAATTCGATTGCACTAAGTCTCATCCTTGGGAAAACTCGCTGAAGGACATCAAAAGGATAATTCATCCTTGGCTGAAACAGCTGAGACTTTCGTCGTCTGTGGATAGTAAAAAGTGAGCGAGTGATTCTGTGGGAAATCAAATAATTATAGCATCCCCGAAATTCATAAGCGGACGTATAGCCAGCTGTGAAATATAAACACGATCATTTTAGAGAATTGTGTTCTGTTTATCAATAAATAAAAATAGCGAGCGAAGCTCGGTGCCCCGATATTAATTATAAACTTGATATTTTGTTATGTGTGATTTGTGGTGTTCAGGACAGCGGGGTCAGTGATCGGGGCTGGAGTGCAGTCGCTGCTCACTGACTGGGACAAGATGATGGTGGCGGCGGGAGGGCTGTCACTGCTCGCCCTGGGCGTCTACTCGGCCAAGGGTGTCACCGGCGTCACGGCGCGCTATGTCGAGGCACGACTTGGTGAGTTGTCGAGGCATCAATCGGTAAATTGTCGACGCATGACTCGCCAAGTATTGTGAATTGTCGAGGCATGACTCGGTGAATTTTCGAGGCATGAATCGTTGAATTGTCGAGGCATGACTCGGTGAGTTGTCGAGGCATGACTCGCCAAGTTTTGTGAATTGTCGAGGCATGAATCGGTGAATTGTCGAGGCATGAATCGTTGAATTGTCGAGGCATGAATCGTTGAATTGTCGAGGCATGACTCGGTGAGTTATCGAGGCATGACTTGGTGAGTACACTTGCTGGTCGACTCGATATGTTCACTCAGCTATCCTACAATAAGGTCCATGTTATAATGGCAGTGGAGAAAGATAGGAGATCAACATTGCCGATCCTCTGTCTTGTCAATGCCTTCTGTAGACGGTAACTGATACAGGCTTATTGATGTAATATTATCTGTTCATTCTCATTTAAAATAATAAATTATATTTTAGTAAGCAGGAAAATATATTTTTCAATAATTTCATAATGAATTTTTACTCTCCGAAAAAATTATGGTACCCCAATTTCTAAATTTCTATACGTTTCAAGGTCCCCTGAGTCCAAAAAAGTGGTTTTTGGGTATTAGTCTGTATGTGTGTGTGTGTGTGTTTATGAGTATGTGCGTCTGTGTACACGATATCTCATCTCCCAATTAACGGAATGACTTGAAATTTGGAACTTAAGCTCCTTACAATATAAGGATCCGACACGAACAATTTCGATCGAATGCAATTCAAGATGGCGGCTAAAATGGCAAAAATGTTGTCAAAAACAGGGTTTTCGCGATTTTCTCGAAAACGACTCCAACGATTTTGATTAAATTTATATCTTAAATAGTCATTGATAAGCTCCATCAACTGCCACAAGTCCCATATCTGTAGAAATTTCATGAGCTCCACCCCATCTATGCAAAGTTTGATTTTAGATTCCCAATTATCAGAGTTGTGCAGAGGAAACGCATGTTTTTCGAACAGCCAGTACTTGTCAACGGGAGAGGGTATTGCCCTGGAACGAATGTTTGCAGACGACCATACTATTCCATTTCAGTTGCTATGAGCGTTGGAACGTACAACATCGTGTGTTCGCTGTTAAGCAGTTTTTTTTAGAAACAATGAATCTGTAGTCACAGTGCAACGCTTTTCCGTCAATATTTTAGAGTATTGGGCGTCGAGGTGCTATGCCCGATCGAAATACTGTACTCAGATGGGCTGCACCGTATAGGAGTACTAGTTCTGTGATGACAAAGAAACACAATGGTCTTTTCCGTTCAGTTCGCACTCCTGAAAATTTAGACCGTGTCAGTGTCTTCGAGTCGATCGTCTAGGACTAGTAACAACTGCCGTTCTGACTCGGTCTACACTTTCCGGGGAACGGGGAAGACCAGGTGGTTTATTTTTCATTACAGAACTAGTACTCCTAAACGCTGCAACCCATCGGAGTACAGTATTTCGATCAGGCATTGCACCTCGACCCATAACTCTAAAATATTGACAAAAAAGCTTTGGACTGTGACTACAGATTCATTGTTTCTAAAAAAACTGCTTAACAGCGAACACACGATGTTGTACATTCCAACGCTCATAGCAACTGAAATGGCATAGTATGGGTCGTCTGCCAACATTCGTTCCAGCGCAATACCCTCTCCCGTTGACGAGTACTGGCTGTTCGAAAAACATGCGTTTCTTCTGCACAACTCTGTATAATATATAAAGGTTTATTACATACAGCATTTTATAATTGAAGGATTTTTCATAAAATTCAGTCAAACTATAAAATGAGTTGTCACTTAGTAAAATGTGTACTCCCTTTTTAAAACTAGGATAAGAAAGATCTCTGACACATGATGGCAAGTAATCGTGTTCATTTTGTCTAAAGATGAGACCAACATCTAAGATTGAATCATTCAAATTCTGGCCGAAAATGAATGTTGTAATTAATGAGTTTCTTGTAAATAATTGACCGAACAAAGTGAGGTCTAAGAATCAAGTCGACGGTTTGGCATTTCTCCTTATGTTTAAATGTGTAAATGTTTATATGTTGCGCATTTACGGCGGAACGCGGTAATAGATTTTCATGAAATTTGACATGTATGTTCCTTTTTGAATTGCGCGTCGACGTATATACAAGGTTCTTGGAAATTTTGCATATCAAGGATAATATAAGGAAAAAGGAGCCTCCTTCATACGCCAATATTAGAGTAAAAATCAGACTATAGAATTATTCATCCTAAATCAGCAGACAAGTGATTATCCAGATGTGTGGAGAAGCCAGTCTATTACTGTATTTTGTATAAGGTCTATAGTTTCAATCAAAGACCTTGAAGGGATATGCATCTTTAAGCTGGGTTTACACCAAAGTTATTAACAAAATGTTAATAACTTAATCCTTATAGATTCTATTAGATTGAACGCAAGTTGACAAACACACATGTTCATCATGTGTATGATAAGTTATGTTCAATCTAATATAATCTAAAAGGATTGAGTTATTAACATTTTGTTAATAAATTTGGTCTAATCGCAGCTTTAAGGTCTTTTGGTTTCAATATTTTGTTTTGCAGTCATGGTATTATTATGCGTGTCCATCAGTATCAATATTCTCACATTCGAAAAAAAACTAATTTAATAGGTGATTAAAAATAATCAAATAAACTAAATAATGCTGAAGAAATTATAATATTTTTGATTGAAAAAAATTAATTTTCATTAGATGGAAATATTATCACGGAACTGGATAAATAATATATGAATTCTGGAATAGAAATATATTCTATTCATTGTTTAAATTAACATAAATATTAATAAATTATGGAATACAAATTCAAACGTGAACTGATTTTGTTAACATTTAAAACAGTTTGACATCAGGTACTTGTGGATGAGAATACTGCGTGAGGTCTACTGTTCACAGAACTACTAGTGTTTACTATTAAAGTTTCACTGATTTGGATGCTCACTGTTATGGTTTTTGAACAGGAAAGCCGTCTCTGGTGAGAGAAACGTCCAGGTTCTCGTTGTTGGATAGTGTACAACACCCAATAAAAACAGTGAAAAAGCTGGTGAATAAGCCCAGCGATGCATTGGCCGATGTCATCTTGGCTCCCGAATTAGAGGAAAGATTGAGGTAAGGAAGCCGTTAATTTTAATAACAAGTTGTAACTTGTCAATCTTATCTCAATGCTTTTTTAAGTATCTGGGCCCTGTTTCATAAAACTTGTCACGTAATACAGGAGAATCACCATTCCAATTACATGCTCAATATAGCCGATAAAATCAGCTGTTCCTGTATTACAGGACTTCTAAGTTTTTATGAAACAGGGGACTGGGGCCTGTTTCATAAAAGTTACAAGTCCTGTAATACAGGAGAATCACCATTCCAATTACATCTTAATATAGCCGATAAAATCAGCAAGTTTCAAGTTTTTATTGGAAAAACAGCTCTTCCTATATTACAGGCCTTCTAAGTTTTCATGAAACAGGGGCCTGAAGATTAGTTTTAGAATTCTCTCCTAAACTGTTGTAATTATTCTGTTGTATAGTTGACAATGAAGTTTTGATTGCCATGCATTTTCAATCAATATATTTACATCGTTGTTTAGTTTTAATGCAGTTATTTGACCGAGCGAAGTTAGGTCTAAGATTCAAAGTCGATGGTTTGGCATTTCTCTTAATGTTTATATGTTTTCATGTTGCGTATTTACGGCGAAACGCGGTAATAGATTTTCATGAAATTTGACAGGTATGTTCCTTTTTAAATTGCGCGTCAACGTATATACAAGGTTTTTTGAAATTTTGCATTTCAAGGATAATATTATAAAAGGAAAAATGAGCCTCCTTCATACGCCAATATTACCGTAAAAATCAGACTACCGTATAGAATTATTCAGTGATTTAATAAATCAGCTGTCAAGTGGACTATAATACTACCCGTTCAAAAACATCGAACATCTTGAAAATGTATCTTTCCATGACCGTTAGTAGACAGTTGACTATAATACTACCCGTTCAAAACCATCGAACATCTTGAAAATTATTGTATCTTTCCATCAACGTTGTAGACAGTTGCAGCCAGACCTGATAACAGCGCTCACACTCACATTCCGGGACGACACGTCACGGTACGATAGGACAGAAAGCTCTATATTTATTTCGGATTTTTTCTAGACATTTTAAATTGATAATTTTAATTTTCAAATTTCAATTGATAATTTAAAAAGGAACGTACCTGTCAAATTTCATGAAAATTTATTACCGCGTTTCGCCGTAAATGCGCAACATATAAACATTTCAACATTAAGAGAAATGCCAAACCGTCGACTTGAATCTTAGACCTCTCTCCGCTTGATCAACAAAATTTCTATATTGTTTTTGTTCAAATGGCAAATAAATTGATTTGATATGAAATGTATTGTACCTCTATATTATAAAATTCAAGTGTCTTCTTTATTATAAAATGCAAGTGTCTTTAATTAGGTTATATTATATGCAATTATTTATATTAATTGAATTGTTTTTTTTGTGTTTTGTTTTTGCAGAGATGTAGCAATCGCAACCAAAAATACCAAAAAGAACCGCGGTGTTTATAGAAATATATTGATGCATGGTCCGCCAGGTACCGGAAAAACTATGTTTGCTAAGGTAAGTTCAAATCAAAACAATTCAATGTAGAAGGCTCTTTAAATCGTCAAGAGTATTCATTACAAGTCAAAACTCAACATTCAAATTATTAAATAGTTACAAAATCACAGATTTATATAAATCACTTTATACAGGGTGTTTACGAAATTGAAATTCTGCACGATCATTTATAACAACCAGACAAAGCTACAAAAAAATTACGATAATTTTTCAAATTCATAAAACAAAATTATTTAGAAAAAAATAATAAGTGAAAAAAGCAAAATGGCCGCTGTGTGTGTAACTGAAGACTTCCGGACAATTTAAATATGATATTTATATGTTTTTTACCCAGAAACAGTGCGCTAGAGTAATAATTGTAGGGAGTTAGTAGACACCCTGTATAATTCCCAAAATCTGTCTCTCATAAGGATGATGGGAGTGTCAGTTATGCTGCCTACATAACTGCTCTTCTCCCAAACTTATAGACTGTATAATTTTCCAAAAATAGTTCATCTTGTAAAATTATATTTTCGCCACACTGCACAGAAAGCAGCTGTTTTCCATTCCCTACGTAGATCTGAAAGACATTGTTTGCAGACGACTCTCGTCTGACGTCAGAACAGGTTTCTTTCCGGCTAAGGCCGGAAAGAGTACCCTTTCCGGCTGCTTTTTGAAAATGTGTTTGGACAACTGTGGCATATGGTGCATTGTGTTCAGGAGGGTGAGATCGGAAATTTCCACCCCACTTTGAGTATGGTTCTTGAGATATGGGACATCAAATTCCCCCCCCCTCATAAAACATTCTTATTCAATTTATTATTCTTATATAGCTGATGCCAGAAAGTTAGGCGGCTTCGTAGGTCACATGGTGTAACCTACTCACAGCTGTTGCAATGCATCCATTTATTGCCAAGCTAGATGACAACTCTACTTGACAACATCAGCTGTTGGAAGGCACAAGAGACCCACGAAACCGCGTAACTTTTCGGCGTCAGCTATACCTGTAGTGTGGCGAAAAATATCGTACGCGACTCTCTCAGAAAGGTGTTTACGGTATTCGGATAACATATTCCCGGGCTCGGCAAGCCTCGCCCGGGAAACTATCCTCATACCGTAAACACTAACTTTCTGTGCTTGTAGCGTAATATACTATTTATGAAATGATTTGATTTGATGTGTGTTTTTAGAAACTGGCTCAGCACTCAGGAATGGATTACGCCATCATGACAGGTGGTGACGTGGCACCCATGGGCAGCGAGGGGGTCACAGCTGTGCACAAGGTAACTCATCTATTATCTGCTAGCATGTAACCCGTGCTCCGCAAGGGTCTAATTTAAAACTTGACCCACTGAAATCTTGAAGAATCTAAAATAGGCCTATAACCATCCTCGGTGAGCCCCCTGTGGGTTGGGGGAGCTTTGAGTCGAACATCGTACTCAAGAATGTGTTGAAAATCAGAATTCACACAGTGGTGGGTATCATTGCAAATTTTTTGGCCTCGGATTGAGAGGGAACGTGGGAGGGATCTTTTGACTTTGGTGAAATTCTTTCACCAAATCCACCCACACTCAACAGTTCCTACCCTTTGAGAGTTGCCATCCCTACCACATCAAAAGATCCCTCCCACGTTCCCTCTCAATCCGATTATTACAATATTTCACAAAGTAGGAAAAAGACATTTAAGAAGATGAGAGTGTAGACGATTATAAAAAGGCTATTGATATTATAAGATTATGCTGAAGATTATTATAGAGATGACATTTTTTCACGCTATTATTTCAAAATTTTAAACTCAACTGACCTAAAACTTAATTTATAAATAGAAAACAGAGCAGACGACTCAAACACAAGCGGTGTCTCCTACTTGCATATGTATTTATTTATTTAATTATTTATATTTTTTAAAAGAAACACTGATTGGGAGAGAAAAACTAAGGATACTCCTTGTACTATTTCTCTCCCAAATTTATAGATAAGCTAACATTTGTAAAGTCATTTAGCGCTTACGTGAGCTATAAAAATAAAGTAAGGCCACAAAGGCGAATCAGCTGATGAAAAATCTTCAAAATACGTGAGCATTTGCTCCAGAGTTCAGGAGCATAAGGTAAGAGTATAAGGTAAAGCTTATTCATATAAAAATGAGCCTAAATATCCAAGTAATATTTAGCGCTTACGTGAGCTATAAAAATAAAGTAAGGCCACAAAGGCGAATCAGCTGATGAAAAATCTTCAAAATACGTGAGCATTTGCTCCAGAGTTCAGGAGCATAAGGTAAGAGTATAAGGTAAAGCTTATTCATATAAAAATGAGCCTAAATATCCAAGTAATATTTAGCGCTTACGTGAGCTATAAAAATATAGATGTTTTATTATAAGAGAAATGGTAACCAGTTTATTGAGAAGAAATCATTTACTGTGTTCAAACTTAAGAATTATTTTATTCCATTGTTAATTTATTAATCTATTTAGGTGTTTGACTGGGCGGGAGGCACGCGAAGGGGTCTACTGCTGTTCATTGATGAGGCGGACGCGTTCCTGCGCAAGCGCAGTTCGGAGACAATTTCTGAAAACCTGCGCGCCACACTCAATGCATTCCTCTACCGTACAGGCGAACAGAGTGACAGGTCAGTCTAAACTAACTCTTAATAACTCAAACTGACTCGTCCACGATTCAAGATGGAGAGGATACGGAAGTTGCATTAAAAACGCAAGATAGTTTATATTGTTTCTAGTTATTGTAAAAATAACAGTCACATTAGTAAGGCTTATCTACTATCAGTCAAAAGGTGGACAGTCCAATTTTTGAATGAACCAACAAAATGAACAAAAATTAACTATTACCAGCAATAAATGCCAATCAATTCCTTCAATTTAAGGCTTTTCGGTACACTTTTTTTGTTATTTATATTGGATAATCTTTTCCAATAATATCGGGGACCGAGCTTCGCTCTGGAGTACAAAAGCATAAAAAATTTATTACGAAAGAATAAATTAATTATAATAACATTCATAAAATTAATAACATTCATAGAGAAATGTTCTATCTAATCACAGTAGATTGAGATTAAATTCCAAGAGGAATGCAACAATTTTCCTCACAAAGGCCCAGTTGCACAAAAGCCGGTTAAATTTTTGACCGAAGCGAAGCTGAGGTCTTAGTTTCGTCTCGATCGGCTTTTGTCTGTTTGTTTGTTTGTACCGCAGTTACAGTCGCAGTTATTGTCCGATTTGGATGAAATTTGGTATGCAAGTTCTTCGAAGCAAGGCGCAGAAACGTATGTGTAACGATTTTTGATAAGACCTCTGGTTTTAATATAAATTGTGCCGCTCTAAAATGTGCTGTATTGAATGAATGGTATCGTTGGAATGCTATCGATAGAGAACAAGAGTTGTCAGCGGTAAACCTTGAAACGTCTGAGCCGCTCCAAATCATACTGTGTTTATTAATTGAAGAAAACTTCTCACTTGATTGCACCATTTCTTCCCTTTTCAACACGATATTTCCCTGTTTCATAGATGAATAGTTTCTAGACCTACCGAATCGGCCGGAGACATCACAGCTTAGTTAGTTAGCTCTTGTTTACGTTTTAGTATGAGATCGGAAACCGACTTGTGAGCATAAACATTCTGCATAGGCATAACAAGCCGCCATAACATTGAATCCACTTTTCATGAAAAAACATTATTAGCAATCTCCTGTCATTGTCACCATCAAACCCATCTTATTTAGAATCATTTTCCGTCTCACTATCGTCTAAATTGCCTACTGCATATTCCATGTTTCTAACAGTTGACCGATTTCTTATAATTGATTGTAAGAAAAGTTGTAATATTGTAAATATGGGGACAATATGAAGGTACCTCCTTGAGAGACATTTATAAGTCCGGTGTCCCTGGAAACAATGTCTTTAGCACTTTCAATGGAGAAAATAATTGACGACATGGATAAATCTTCACAATATACTGTACTTTCTTAAATGGCCCTTCTCATTAGTTTGAAAGTTAAAGGCTATTCATGAGCGAGGTCTACTGTTCGCAGAACTACTAGTAATCCTGATTATTTTCACGTGAACCAAATCAGAGAAGACCATTTCAAAAAGATGGATCTACTGGAATTAATCAGGATTGAAAATAACCCGGCTTTTTTGCAACCGGCACTAAGTACCTGATTGAATAATTACAAAAGTTCAACAGCTGAGTCATAATTTTGACACAGTCCCACACACATGAACTCGCTCACTCACTTCCATCATCAACAGACGATGAAATAATTATTATCAGCTGTTTTTCCAAGGATGAATAATAATTATCCTTTTAATGTCCTTCAGCGAGTTTTCCCAGGGATGATACCTAGTGCAATCGAATCTTCATATTATAAATCTACTATGTTCTGAATTTCGTGAGAATCGTTAGAGCCGTTTTCGAGATCCGGTGAAATACAAACATATAAACATCTAAACATATAACAATTATTGTTAAGATCATTATAGGAGTGAGTCAAAGTGGCAACTGAAATTTTTAAGTGGTCTAATAAGCGAGTTATGGATTGTTGAAGTGCTAACTCCGTTTTCTTTCCAGATCATAAACGGTTTCGAATTTTCCATTGGAGTTTTTTTAATACATTCAGTATATCATTGGCTTTGTTCTATATGCGTTTTTTCGCGATTTATGCCAAAATAAACAAGTTATCGAATTTACAAAAAAATGCTACTTTTTATTTATGAACGATATGGGTAATAAAATGTTTTAGTTTGGAAAGATACCTATTTTAATTTTTAAGAGAAGTTCTGTTAATATAGTCGAAACCGTTTATGATCTAGAACGTAAACGGAATCTGGAAAGTTAGCACTTCAACAACCCATAACTCGCTTATTAAACCACTTGAGAATTTCAGTTACCACATTTTCTCAATCCTATAATTATCTTAAGAATTATATTGAAAAAGATTATCCAATTTGAATAAAGAAAGTGTACAGAACTGAACAGTTAAGCGAATGAGGATAGGGTGCTTAACATATTCATAAATGATTGTCAACTAGAGCAGGAAGAAGAGATAACATTATTATTTTATTGAAATCTTATTGGATTTTTGTTGTGTAAAACCAGCTGATGAGTAAAATTGTCAATGCAACCCCTCCATGGAAGTAAAAAAAGTAAATTCGTATGGCTTTTGATGGTGGTGAGTCCCTTGCGGGAAGGTCCCACCGCCTGAATGTATGATTTAAGCCGTCAATGGGCCTTACGATTGTCATACTTCAGCCGGGACCGACAGTTTAACGTACTCATCCGATTACACGGGAGTGATCTGGTTAAAGAACTTATGGTATTGAGAGGGTTTGAACCCGGGATCTCTATGCTGCTACGCAAGCACTCTATCCACTAGACCACGGATCACTCCCATGGAAGTATCAGTTCCATTTTCTATTATATATTTCGTTGGAAATTTCGCATACCGAATGACACATAATGATTAGTGAAGAGAAATTTTGTGTGGAAAGAAGCAAAGAAATAATAGATCAGAAAGGCGAATCAATGAAAGCAACCAGGAGGCAGTAAATATAAATATAAGTACAGTTATCATTGTCAACTCATCTAACTGAACAATAATTTGAACAAAACGCAAAACTTATCTGTATCCTATAATAAATTGAATTCAGGGCATTCTGTCAAATTTCTAGGCATCATATACAGAATAATATGAAATGGGAGTGTCATATTGACTGCACTACCCCAAAGGTTGCAAGAGGTGTTTTATGTTGAGAAGATTAAAGGAAATAGTGTCTCAAAAAATTTAGTAAATGTCTACTGTAGTTATGTGCATTCACATCTTTTGTATGGAGCTATATTTATGGGCCAATTGTAGTGATTCCCATTCACTTTTTGTTTTGCAAAAAAAAAGTAATAAGAACCATGTGTTATGTTCCTCCCCTTACGCACTGCAAACCGCTATTTGTTAGATTGAAAATTATGTGTTTGCCGTGTATTTTTATTTTTCTATGTTTATTATTTGTAAAGACTAACTTGCTCTCATTCTCTGGTCATTTTGATGTTCATTCGCACAAGAAATAGGTTGAACCTTAGAAACGAATATTGTCGGTATAAATCTAGTCATATTAGTTTTAGGGCTTGTGCAATTAGGTTTTATAATCAGTTACCGTTACATATAAGAGGCTTACTAGTGAGTGAATATAAACTTGAAATTAAGGATTTTCTAATAAGAAACTGTTTTTATACTAATGATGAATATTTTGCCTTCAATATGGAGAATTTTTAAGACGTTGATGTGATGATTTCTTGTTGATTCTATGATGTATGATTATATATGTAATGATTTATGTAATTTTCTCATGACGTGGCCTATACAAATTGTAATTTGTCTTTGGCAATAAATGGATTTTGATTTGATTTGAACTCATATATTAAAAAAACATACAATCAAAAAGTTTGAATAACTTTTAATAACCATCATTTCAGTGTTTAAAATAAAAAAATATTTGTGTTGATGAATAATTAAATTCTGAAATATATCAGTAATTGTTGTTTAAATGTATAATTTGAAAACTTGTTGTTTTAGATTTATGCTGGTATTGGCCAGTAACACACCGGAGCAGTTCGACTGGGCGGTGAACGATCGCCTCGACGAAATGGTGGAGTTCAACTTGCCCGGACACGAGGAGAGAGAGCGCCTCGTCAGGCTCTACTTTGACAAGTTTGTGTTGCAGCCGGCGCTAGAAGGAAACAAGTGAGTCATTAGTACATAAGAACATTTAGTAGTGACCTACGGAATCGCGGAATTGGAAATTTGCAAATGTTTTTTTACTTTCCTTGCCCTACTACCATAGGTAAGGAAAGTATTGCTTTCCGAAAAAAAATTAAGGTACCCCAATTTATAAATTTCTATACGTTTAAAGGTCCCCTGTGTCCAAAAAAGTCGTTTTTGGGTAATGGTCTGTATGTGTATGTGTGTGTATGAGTGTATGTTCGTCTGTGTACACGATATCTCATCTCCCAATTAACGGAATGACTTGAAATTTGGAACTTGAGGTCCTTACACTATAAGGATCCGAAACGAACAATTTCGATCATATGCAATTTAAGATGGCGGCTAAAATGGAGAAAATGTTGTCAAAAACAGGGTTTTTCGTGATTTTCTCGGAAACGGCTCCAACGATTTTGATCAAATTCATACCTAAAATAGTCATCGATAAGCTCTATCAACTGCCACAAGTCCCATATCTGTAAAAATTTCAGGAGCTTCGCCCCATCTATGCAAAGTTTGATTTTTGATTCCCAACTATCAGGCTTCAGATACAATTTAAACAAAACATTTCACGTGGTAAAGATTGAGCATGAAAATCCTTTCTATGACATTGAGGAATTCTTTGAGCATCCACATATAATTATTTAGTGTTAAGTATTAGAAGTGTTGTTTCAATCAATTCTGTTATTCAATTCCAAATTTTATTGTCTGTCCTGGTGTTATTTTTATAGTTTATTTATTTTTAATGTTTAAATTATATATATATTATGTTTTTATTCACCTCGGCTGTAGTCTAAGGACTATGCTCCGTTTTCATGACTTTGTCAATACATCGTCATGTATAATTGTGAACGACAATAAAAACATTTGATTTGATTTGAACGTGCTAGATTATTTTTAGATTTAAGAATTGTTATGTCATTTCTCTTGTATTAGGTCTGCTTTTATTAATTGTCATAGTGCTTTATATCCCCAAATTCATATTTTTATAATGTTTGTTATTGTTTTCTTGTAATAGTTTTATTGATGTTTATTGAATTCTTGTTATATTTATTGACGTTTCCTATTGCATTGTATATTGCCTTAGGGCCGTTTGCACAGTATAGATTGCTAAACTCGATTAAGTTAATCGAGTTTAAGTTAATCCGAAAGTTTAAACTTGAATCGGTTTTCTCAGTGCATTTACTAATCCAGTTTAAGTTAAACTAGTTTAGCGTTAAGTTGGTAATAGAATGTCATCGTTTATAATATCAGGAAGGCTGATTTCTACAGGAAATTTGTTATTTGTTTACAAACCATCAATAATTTGAGGTTATGTAGCTAATATTTTAGTATTTTCTTGTTCTTGTTCAAAATCCACAGAGTTGTAAGCTGTACGGTTCTAAAAGTGAAAAGCGATCAGGAAATTATTTAAAAACTTACGTTTAGTTGTCATCAGAAAATATATTTTAGAATGTAAGATAAAAAAGTTATTTTGTTAAGCTTGAATCTACTATGGTCTTCCTCGTTTATTAGAAATCTCTCGAAAGCAATATATCTCATTTATGTGTTATTAAAAACATGTTTTCCAATCGCAGACCACTGTTAAAATGTCTTATTTTCTATCAAGTGGTTTATTCAATCAAAATACTAAATTGGCAGTTGCTGTACTCAAGTAAAACCGTTAAAAAATTATCTATCCCAGAAATCTAAATTATTTGTTTTTTGCCCAAATTTTCTCAGTTTCAAAATTTCTTCGCAGTCATCTTTATCAATCGCATTAAAAACTTCTATCAATTCCTCCATTACATTTATTTTTACATTCAAATAATGATTCACTATAACCTAAATTAATAATAATTATCGTCTACAGAAGCATAAAAAACAACCGTCGAAAAATAATTTACTATAAGCTGTTTCCCCATCAAATCTTTACAGATGTCAAGTTAATCCAAATTATTTGGTTTTAACCTCCTGCTTTGTAGGTTTAAACTTTCCCAGAGTTTAAACTCAATACAGAGATTAAACTGATACTGTGCAAACGGAATTTTAGTTTAAACCAAAAAAAAAATCCAGATTTGGTTTAAGCTTTAGCTTAAGGTGCATACAGACTTTCGCTCTGCTCCGCAACCGAACGTCACTCCAGCAGAGCGATTGATGATCGACCGGGGAGCAACAGTGGTTCGACCGGGGAACGCGAGAAGATCTAACATCTTCCGTAACGTTCATGATGGGTGCGAGGGCGGAGCGACTGTGGTACGATGGATGAACGAGGGCGGTACGAAGGCGGAGCGTGCTCGGTGCGCGTTGGAAGTGCGTATATGTGTACGCAGCTTTAAACTTACACTGTGCAAACGGCCCTTAATGGAATTAAATGGTATTCTTATTCTTATCCTGATCCTACTCTAATCTGTCGTTTCGTAACGTAACATTAGTTATTGTTGGTGAAATCAAATTTCTTAATCTTTCGTTAAAGTGCCCAGTTAACTGGAGATTGCTAAGCGTTAACGTGAATTTGGTGAAACTCACCCTTAATCTTCTAATTTGTCGGTGTATTGACTTGTTGCAGACGCCTGAAACTGGCGCAGTTCGACTACGGCCAGCTGTGCAGTGAGATGGCGCGCCTACTGGACGGCCTGTCGGGCAGAGAGATCGCCAAACTGGGCGCTGCCTGGCAGGCGGCCGCATTCGCGTCGCACGACGGCGTCCTCACCGAGCAGATGGTGCGCGACAAGTGCATGGACGCCGTCAACCAGCACAAGCAGAAGGTCAGTCGCTAATCAAGACGGCCATTCAATTAGACCTTATTCTTGTTATATTTATTGACGTTTCCTATTGCATTGTATATTGCCTTAGGGCCGTTTGCACAGTATAGATTGCTAAACTCGATTAAGTTAATCGAGTTTAAGTTAATCCGAAAGTTTAAACTTGAATCGGTTTTCTCAGTGCATTTACTAATCCAGTTTAAGTTAAACTAGTTTAGCGTTAAGTTGGTAATAGAATGTCATCGTTTATAATATCAGGAAGGCTGATTTCTACAGGAAATTTGTTATTTGTTTACAAACCATCAGTAATTTGAGGTTATGTAGCTACTATTTTAGTATTTTCTTGTTCTTGTTCAAAATCCACAGAGTTGTAAGCTGTACGGTTCTAAAAGTGAAAAGCGATCAAGAAATTCTTTAAAAACTTAGGTTTAGTTGTCACCAGAATATATATTTTAGAATGTAAGATAAAAAAGTTATTTTGTTACGCTTGAATCTACTATGGTCTTCCTCGTTTATTAGAAATCTCTCGAAAGCAATATATCTCATTTATGTGTTATTAAAAACATGTTTTCCAATCGAAGACCACTGTTAAAATGTCTTATTTTCTATCAAGTGGTTTATTCAATCAAAATACTAAATTGGCAGTTGCTGTACTCAAGCAAAACCGTTAAAAAATTATCTATCCCAGAAATTTAAATTATTTGTTTTTTGCCCAATTTTTCTCAGTTTCAAAATTTCTTCGCAGTCATCTTTATCAATCGCATTAAAAACTTCTATCAATTCCTCCATTACAATTATTTTTACATTCAAATAATGATTCACTATAACCTAAATTAATAATAATTATCGTCTACAGAAGCATAAAAAACAACCGTCGAAAAATAATTTACTATAAGCTGTTTCCCCATCAAATCTTTACAGATGTCAAGTTAATCCAAATTATTTGGTTTTAACCTCCTGCTTTGTAGGTTTAAACTTTCCCAGAGTTTAAACTCAATACAGAGATTAAACTGATACTGTGCAAACGGAATTTTAGTTTAAACCAAAAAAAAAATCCAGATTTGGTTTAAGCTTTAGCTTAAGGTGCATACAGACTTTCGCTCTGCTCCGCAACCGAACGTCACTCCAGCAGAGCGATTGATGATCGACCGGGGAGCAACAGTGGTTCGACCGGGGAACGCGAGAAGATCTAACATCTTCCGTAACGTTCATGATGGGTGCGAGGGCGGAGCGACTGTGGTACGATGGATGAACGAGGGCGGTACGAAGGCGGAGCGTGCTCGGTGCGCGTTGGAAGTGCGTATATGTGTACGCAGCTTTAAACTTACACTGTGCAAACGGCCCTTAATGGAATTAAATGGTATTCTTATTCTTATCCTGATCCTACTCTAATCTGTCGTTTCGTAACGTAACATTAGTTATTGTTGGTGAAATCAAATTTCTTAATCTTTCGTTAAAGTGCCCAGTTAACTGGAGATTGCTAAGCGTTAACGTGAATTTGGTGAAACTCACCCTTAATCTTCTAATTTGTCGGTGTATTGACTTGTTGCAGACGCCTGAAACTGGCGCAGTTCGACTACGGCCAGCTGTGCAGTGAGATGGCGCGCCTACTGGACGGCCTGTCGGGCAGGGAGATCGCCAAACTGGGCGCTGCCTGGCAGGCGGCCGCATTCGCGTCGCACGACGGCGTCCTCACCGAGCAGATGGTGCGCGACAAGTGCATGGACGCCGTCAACCAGCACAAGCAGAAGGTCAGTCGCTAATCAAGACGGCCATTCAATTAGACCTTAATCTCACGAAAACAATATATCTCATTTATGTGTTATTAAAAACATGTTTTCTAATCGAAGACCACTGTTAAAATGTATTATTTTCTATCAAGTGGTTTATTCAATCAAAATACTAAATTGGCAGTTGCTGTACTCAAGTAAAACCGTTAAAAAACTATCTATCCCAGAAATTTAAATTATTTGTTTTTTGCCCAATTTTTCTCACTTTCAAAATTTCTTCGCAGTCATCTTTATCAATCGCATTAAAAACTTCTATCAATTCCTCCATTACAATTATTTTTACATTCAAATAATGATTCACTATAACCTAAATTAATAATAATTATCGTCTACAGAAGCATAAAAAACAACCGTCGAAAAATAATTTACTATAACCTAAATTAATAATAATTATCGTCTACAGAAGCATAAAAAACAACCGTCGAAAAATAATTTACTATAAGCTGTTTCCCCATCAAATCTTTACAGATGTCAAGTTAATCCAAATTATTTGGTTTAAACCTCCTGCTTTGGAGGTTTAAACTTTCCCAGAGTTTAAACTCAATACAGAGATTAAACTGATACTGTGCAAACGGAATTTTAGTTTAAACCAAAAAAAAATCCAGATTTGGTTTAAGCTTTAGCTTAAACTTACACTGTGCAAACGGCCCTTAATGGAATTAAATGGTATTCTTATTCTTATTCTGATCCCATTCTAATCTGTCGTTTCGTAACGTAACATTAGTTATCGTTGGTGAAATCAAATTTCTTAATCTTTCGTTAAAGTCTCCAGTTAACTGGAGATTGCTAAGCGTTAACGTGAATTTGGTGAAACTCACCCTTAATCTTCTAATTTGTCGGTGTATTGACTTGTTGCAGACGCCTGAAACTGGCGCAGTTCGACTACGGCCAGCTGTGCAGTGAGATGGCGCGCCTACTGGACGGCCTGTCGGGCAGGGAGATCGCCAAACTGGGCGCTGCCTGGCAGGCGGCCGCATTCGCGTCGCACGACGGCGTCCTCACCGAGCAGATGGTGCGCGACAAGTGCATGGACGCCGTCAACCAGCACAAGCAGAAGGTCAGTCGCTAATCAAGACGCATTCAATTAGACCTTATTCTTAAGAGAATTTTTCAAATTTCATTCAATGTCATTCACGTTACAAATCAAGTTTCATTCAAGGACAGCTTTTTGAAAGATTAATATCGGGGCACCGAGCTTCGCTCGTTATTTATTTCGAATTTATTTATTTGAGTATTACAATAGTGCGATAGTATCCCTCTAGCTGTAAGCTATTTGAGGGATATATAAAAAATAATCCTCTACATAAAATAAAAACAATAGTTATATTTCTCAATTTACCTGATTATATTTCTTTATTTTTTGTTACTGATTGTTCTGTTTTGTCCATTGCACCATAACTTAACCTAACTTACAAAATAATACTTATAGAAAAACTTGGTAAGCGACAATAATTAACAAGATAATCACTCTGGGATATTACCCAATGTTATTCACTCTGAACCTTGGAACCTTATAGAAAAAATCTGGTGTGGCGCACTCACACAACTTTCCTTGCCGTTATGAAAATTGTTCACCTGACGCTAGTGTTCCCGCGCATCTCAAGTCTACTATTCAAAGATTTGAGCCAGCTGATGACAGGGCAATAACGCTGGAGACACACATGAGGTCTGCTATCTCTTCATAGTGAATGATTTAATAGAATCAACAATAATTTGCAATTGAATAATCACATTTTCTCGAATTTAAAGCTTATTTTCAATTTTAGGTGAAAATGTTACTGAACATTAATTGTAGAGATTTTCATGCTCAATCTACTCCACTTGATTTTTTTTGTTTCAATTGTATCTGAAGCCTGATAATTGGGAATCTATCTGCATTGATGGGGCGGAGCTCCTGAAATTTTTACAGATATGGGACTTGTGGCAGTTGATAGAGCTTATCGATGACTATTTTAGGTATGGATTTGATCAAAATCGTTGGAGCCGTTTCCGAGAAAATCACGAAAAACCATGTTTTTGACAACATTTTCGCCATTTTAGCCGCCATCTTGAATTGCATTTGATCGAAATTGTTCGTGTCGGATCCTTATAGTGGAAGGACCTTAGGTTCCAAATTTCAAGTCATTCCGTTAATTGGGAGATGAGATATCGTGTACACAGACGCACATACACTCATATACACACACACACACACATACATACATACATACAAACCAATATCCAAAAACCAGTTTTTTGGACTCAGGGGACCTTGAAACGTATAGAAATTTAGAAATTGGGGTACCTTAATTTTTTTCGGAAAGCAATACTTTCCTTACCTATGGTAATAGGGCAAGGAAAGTAAAAATTGGAGATACAAAACCTAACCTCAAAATATTTTGCTCGGAGCGTTTCGCTGTGACGACTGTGTTCCACCGTTAGTGGCCTGCAATTACTTTGGCCCGGTTTCACCAGGAACTAAACTTGTCGTTAGAGGAAGCGTAAACTCCAATTAGCTCTTAACTGACAAAATCGGGCTTTACCATACGCCGTTAGAACTAATAAAGGTTGATTCAGACATGGGACTGTGCTGGTACTGTGCTGCGTTGCGTTTGCGATGGGACTGCGGTCGTGTTGGGTCGCTATCATTCACACATAGGGCACTGTGCTGCGGCCGTGCTGTTGCTGTTTTGCTCTGTATTACGTCATTCCACTGCAATCACTTCATTACTTCAGTCACAGAGATGGATTCCGACGAAGAGGATGTCATTATAGCGGTTGATGCGTTTATTGTATTACAAGATGAAGAAGAAGAAACAAAGAGGCCAAAATATTGGATGCACCAGTTGTGGAAAGCAAGAGATGAAGACGGAGAATTCCACACAATATTTTCGCGTCTTAAAAGCGACCCAGTGAAATTTTCCAAGTATTTTCGTATGATTTTACCGAAGTTCGAGAACCTTTCGAAAATACTTGAGAATGATTTAACAAAACAGCACTCGAGGTGGAGGCGGCCAGTTTCTCCAGAAGAAAGGTTGGCATTGATATTAAAATTAAAATACCTGGGTTCAGGCAATTCACAACTGTCTAATCAGCTCCAGCTGATTGGCTCCTTCGACAGTGAACTCTATTATTTTTCCAACATTGGAAGCTATATGAAAGTGTATGGTTGCTAAAGAAATGCCAGAATCAACAGAGGAAATGCGGGGAAAAATAGCTGAAAAGTTTGGTTCAATATGGCAGTTCCTCAATTGTATAAGTGCAATTATTGATGGGAAGCATATTGAAATTCAAGCTCCAAAAAATAGTGGGTCACTCTAATACAACTATAAAAAGACATTTTCGGTTGTATAATTAGCGTTATATTAGCGTAATTTATAGTTTGGTTGACGCAAACTATAAATTCGTGATAATTGATGTTGGTGGTTATGGAAAATCTAGTGATGGTGGAATTCTATCAAAATCAATTCTCGGTGAACGTTTGGATGAAGACTAAATATTTCAGGTCCTAGACAATTACCAAATTCAGTGGAAGCCAATCCATACGTGATTGTTGGTGATGAAGCATTTCCGAGCATGCCCGAGGCTGTACGGAAACAGCCGAAGCCGCTTCGTCGACCCACAGGGCATGAGACCGTGGCCTTGAAGAGCTCTCTGAAAGAGCTCTCAAATGACACAGTCGCAGCACCAACGCAGTACGGTATCAGCACAGTCCCCCATGTGTGAATGACTGTAGGCTGTAGCCATGCATTTTGAAATGGAGAGACTGTTTTGGCGAATCCATCTAGAATCGACTGGCCGCAGTCCCATCGCAAACGCAACGCAGCACAGTCCCACATGTCTGAATCAACCTTAAGCCGTTATAAAGTTAACCGGCCAAATTTGGTCAGTCAACATCTGTAATCTGTCGTTAAGAAAAAAATGGCGGCGTTCTGTTTACTGTCTTTTTTATAGTAGTATGTTTAATTATTTATTCGCGGCTTTTACGATTATTTTTCATTAGATTAATTTGTTGTCTCAATATGGAAAGGCCAAATAATGCTAGAAGAAGAGCATACGAATTGGCATTTGAGAGTGACAGTGATGATGATGATGATGATGAAGTTGTTCGCCGACCTAGATGGATAAGAGAAAGGGTTGGTGATTTTAATAATTTGGACGAAATTGACTTTTTTTTCAATAAGATTGACAAGATGCGTTCTTTCTCTGTTCACGAATGCTGGGTTCCTTCTTCTTTTGATAGCTTTAGGCAACACAACATTGACAGAATGGCTAGAAGACATCCTGTGAAATTTGAAATTTTACCTATTTACAAAAAAAAACAATCTATAGAATAATAATTATTAAAACACTACAACCTAAATTAAATATAATAAATCATACAACTAAAAAAACTGCACTATAATTATTATTGATTACTAAAATTTGTAGGCTAATCTCCACTCAATTTGGTAAACAAAACTTGTGGTTTCGAAATCTAGTTGGATTTTCTAGGTTATGTTTAACATGCTAACAATGTGATAGAAGTGTCATGGCGGCGCACTGCCACCCTGATCCACTCTAATCTGTCGTTTCGTAACGTAACATTAGTTTTCGTTGGTGAAATCAAATTTCTTCAATCTTTCGTTAAAGTCATCAGTTAGTGTTAATTGGATATTACCATAGAGAAACAATAGCGTAAGTAGATATCCCATGGTATAGGCCGTTTATGTCGCAACTTTTACTGTTATCTCAAGCCGATCATTGTCGATTACTGCCGATTTTTAATGTTTTGGCGGGGTGAGAGTGTATGAACGGCACAATATGAGAGACTACCAGCGTCACACAGCATCACGGGAAAGAACTAAGTTAACTATGGGCTTGAGATAACAGTAAAAGTTGCGACATATACGCCCTATACCATGGGATATCTACTTACGCTATTGTTTCTCTATGATATTACTAAGGGAAGCGTTAACGTGAATCTTGGGAAACCGCCCTTGGAGGCTACGCGTCTCGAATGCCACGTGTCGACACGCCGGAATTGCACCTTAAAGCAGGGAACCCACTATGCCGTCACCGTCAGGCGCCGTCCGGCACCAACCGTCACCGTTGCGTACCAGCAACATTGCTTTGCATTGTTTTAAACGAACGGCAACCCACTATACCCGTCCGTCACCGGCCACGACCGTGTCCGTCAGTCACCGTCGGCCACCATTGCTGTTTGAGGCACTCTTGCCGGATAGCCGGTCCGTTTTTTTATCATTCTTCCAGTCGACATTCAATTTAAATCTTGCGAAAGTGCTAAAAATAGTGTTTTCCTCCACCTACTGTCTAAAGTACTTACTTTACTCCCTGAAACCTAATACTAAAGTGTCACTTTTTCGCTCTCGGTAGTAAAAAACAGAAAAACTCCCTAGGGAGTAACTTACATTGTAATAGGTTAGAAGGTCTAAGCTCAGATGAGAAAGCATAATAGAGGTGTCTGTCATTGAGTCAACTGAATTCAATACCACAACCAGAAATTTGATTAACTCATGAAATATATGTTTGTATGATAATTATTATATTCTTAATATTAGTAGACGATAAAAATCATACAATTTTTAAAATATTTTATTCTATTCAAAATACCAGCCAACAAATATTTTTGATCTGCAATTCAAATCTGAACCGCGTGATCTGGAGTCAGCCATTTTTGGTAGCTGCTCAGCTGATATAATTGTTACAACTTTTGCCGATAGATTGGATAGCGTAATCGGCAGTGCCAATCAGATGACCGGTTTTTAGGTTTCAGATTTAGGTTATGTTGTTAGGAATCATTGTCACCAATACGTAAGTTATTAGAATGATTTTATTTGCAGTTTCTATAAAAAAATGTAGATGGAGGAAAAATGTTGTGTACATCACGAGCGAAAAATACTTTTTCTCCCTCAGGAAAATTGCTGCCCTCGGCTTCGCCTCGGGCTTCAAACTTTTCCCACAGGGAGAAAAAGTCGTACTTTTCACTCTAGATATACAAATAACTATTTTACTATTGTTTCCTTATTTCCATTTATATTCAAACTTAAGTATTATTATTATTATTATTATTATTATCATTATTATATCATCAATTTTTTCTCATAATGCAACTTAATTCACTATTCAAACGCAAATGGAATCGCTAAAAAAATCAAATGAAAAAGTAACATGACATTTATAAATTTACTTACTTCAGTGTCAAGGCCAGCCGCTCCTCAGGACCAATGACCTCACGGAAGTTACTGTGTTTCACTGGGAATTTCAGTAACTCGAGCAATTTGTAGAACTTCTTTGGAGTCATGCGGAAATTTAAAAGGATCTTAGCTTCGTCTTTTTTCAAGTCGTCAAACAAATGATGAAATTCACCATATTCGTTTCTTCTTCTGAAGACTTTGTGCATCCAGTACCTATGCTTCCTCCGTTTCTGTATCTCTTCTTCTTCGGCACATGCTGCGGCTATTATTAGCAATTCCTCGTCTGATGAACTCTCCATCTCTACCATCTTTGGTAGAGAGTTAGTGGGGAGGATATTTTTAATATTCTTTCCGAAGAATGGACATTGATATGTCCAAAGCTCCGCCAATTTATGTAGATGCATAACAATTTAATTATTATCTATAGTTATTATATTACAAATTGCTTTTTCATATCATATACAGTTCAATAATTATTTTCTTAGTCTATATCATGTAAATTCATCTATAATTTTGCTGTATTGTCAGCTATTGTATATAAGTGTATAAGCCAGTATATATTGTAATCTACATAAATAAAGTACTCAATCAATCAATCAATCGCAATCATATACAGTTCAATAATTTTTTTCTTAGTCTATATTATGTAAATTCATCTATCATTTTGCTGTATTGTCAGCTATTGTATATAAGTGTATAAGCCAGTATATATTGTAATCTACATAAATAAAGTACTCAATCAATCAATCGCAACTGATGCATTTCTTGATTTCCTGACGGGCAAGTGCGTTATCGCCGGAAAAATGACGGTGAAAGCGGCGACTGACGGTGACGGTCGGTGCCGGACGGTGACGGTCGGTGACGTCATAGTTGGTTCCCTACTTAAGATTTAATAAGTATTCTAGAAACCGGACCATAGTCTAATGAATGTTGTTTATACACTGAATTTAATTGAATGTTTTGTGTTGTTATTTTAGGTGGAATGGCAGAGCGAACAGGAGCGACGGGAGTCGAAAAGCATAGGTTACCAGTCGGCCAAAGACAGCAGCACCACTATTGTCAAGAAATCCAAGTCACAGCAGGCGAAATCGACAACATCTTCCTCCGCGGATCCGGTCAAAGCTGTTCCGAAAAGCTGATCCAAGCCTCGCACTAAGAAGTCGTCGCCATCATAGTCAGTATTTCATTCATTCATTCATTTCTCTACATACATTCACAAATCAAAAAACTCAGCTAATTAACTATTTAGATCTCCAAATAATAATGTATAAATAGTGTACTTTTTACAGTTTATACATATTTTTGGTTTACTATCTTTTGGTTTGTATTTTGGAATATTATCAAGGAAAATGTACCAATAATTTAAAGAATATTTTCGAACTCGTGGCTGGAGCTCAAGGCTTCTTTTTCCAGTCACACCAATGTATATTAGTTGATAAGTGTTATTTTGTAAATTTCTAGTGAATTGGTAAATAAATAAGAATAAAGTAAAGTAAAGTATGGATATTACTGAGATATCGCATTTATTCAAATGCTAATGAATCAATAATTGACCAAGCGAAGTGAGGTCTAAGATTCAAGTCGACGATTTGGCATTTCTCTTAATGTTTAAGGGCCGATTTCCGAGCTCGGGATTTAGCTAAGTCCTAGACTTTAAACAGCTGGAGTCAGGTCAGAAAATTGGCTTTCCAAAACGGGGCGTAGTCGCAGCTTTTATAACAGTAGTCGTAGTTTCTCATTTCTATAATTGGAAACGTTTCTCTTGACGAAATTAGATAGACATTCCTAAATAATTCAAAAAAGCTGAAACTTTACACTATTTTCTCTTTATTTTATTTGTGTTCAATTTTCTAGTTTTTCGAAATTCAATTCAAACGTGACTATGACAATGACTGCGACTACGCCCCGTTTCGGAAAGCCAATTTTCTGACTCCAGCTGTTTAAAGTCTAGGACTTAGCTAAATCCCGAGCTCGGGAACCGACCCTTAATGTTTGAATGTTTAAATGTTTATATGTTGCGCATTTACGGCGAAACGCGGTAATAGATTTTCATGAAATTTGACCGATATGTTCCTTTTTTAATTGTACGTTGACGTATATACAAGGTTTTTGGAAATTTTGCATTTCAAGATAATATAAAAGGAAAAAGGAGCCTCCTTCATACGCCAATATTAGAGTAAAAATCAGACTATAGAATTATTCATCATAAATCAGCTGACAAGTGACTACACAGATGTGTGGAGAAGCCAGTCTATTGCTGTATTTCCATAAGGTCTATAGTTTCAATCAGGTACTTGTGGATGAGAATACTGCGTGAGGTCTACTGT
>NC_052506.1:3720861-3747420 GCF_014356525.2 Nilaparvata lugens | reverse complement strand
ACCTTTTGACGTACAACTGAATTTCAACCCCTCATAAGTTTTTTCAAGTGAAAACTAAAACTTCAATCAGCCGCCATTTTGGATACAGATATCATTGAACATTTTTATTGATGACATCGTTCTTGTTTTTTTAAAAGGCTTTTAAAATGATGTACCACACAATGGGTATTCACATTTGAAATATTTGAGTAACAACCCCCAAGTCACACCCTTATGAGGGTTTGAAATTCAGTTGTACGTCTACTCAAATGTAGAGTATTCGACTAATAACTTATCCTGGAAGTTACAGTATTATATCTACAACAGTCTCCAACTTATTGAAGGGTTCCCATACATATTTCTCACTGTGTATACATAACCCAATATACCATGTGATTCAAGAAGGAGTTTACAACTTTGAAAATTCATATAAATCTTATTAAACAAGGTACAGAGCTGGTTTTGGTGTTGTTTTAAAGGAAAACACTTCCAAGTTTTTTTACCTTAAACTAAAGATTTTCTATGTGACTTCCGTTGGTTATCCTGCATCCCATCGATAGTCGATTACTTCCCAGACTCGCACTAGCATTCCAGTGGAGGCAGCCATCTTTGACGTAACTGCCGCTAGCGCTTGTGCGGCGTGACCAGACACTAGCGGACTATGCGAGTTAAAACTTAGAGTGTTTTCCTTTAAAACAACACCAAAACCAGCTCTGTACCTTGTTTAATAAGATTTATATGAATTTTCAAATTTGTAAAATACTTTTTGAATCACCCGGTATCTATATATATAAAAACGAAATGGCACTCACTCACTCACTGACTGACTCACTCACTCACTCACTCGTATAACTAAAAATCTACCGGACCAAAAACGTTCAAATTTGGTAGGTATGTTCAGTTGGCCTTTAGAGGGCACTAAGAAATTTTTTGGTAATATTCAACTCTAAGAGTTGTTTTTAGGGTTTAAAGTTCGTCTTTTAGCATGTATATTCTTCTTCTCCCACTCTCTTAATTATAATTGAAATTTCCATATCATATGTTACTATAGAACTATAATCTAGATAGAGTACCTCTTCGAAACAGTTGTTAACTGGCAACTAAATTAATAATTTTGTCAGGTTGGCATTAAGTTGAGTTGATTTTGTTAGGTTGGCACCAAGTTGAAGATTTAAATGCATTTATCGCGGAAAAATTGATTGGGCACTGCTACTTCAATCCTGGGAATATTATATTACTAGCCGTCAGTAATTATAAATATTTATATTACTAGCCGCCATATCCGTTTAGCCAGACGTTTAGTCTGGACCCCCGACTGGATTGTCCTAACATATGATAAAAATGAAAAATGCAGGCGAGCGAAGCGAGCCTGCTGATCTCATTCTCGGACGATCCAGTCGGGGGTCCAGGGGGCGGAGCCCTCTTGCTAGACCGATATGGCGAGCGAAGCGAGCCTGACGGCTTAACCTATAAACTTGAGTGTATAAGAGTGCGGCAGAAAAACTTCCTCTTTTAAAGTAGATAAATCTCTTAGTATCGATCAGAAATTTGTGTATTTATTCTTTGTAATGTATACACATATATGAAGTTTTGTTTCAAGCAGTTTTGATATCAAATCAGTTAGGTGACGTCCCCTATTCTTCATACACTGAGTAAACCAATTTCTGGCGTTTGTCATGACTCCTGCCAGCATTGCAGGCGTTATGTTAGCTAATTTTTTCCCTGATATTTGTCTTCAAATCTTGTAGGGTCCTTGGACGATTCACATAAACAAGGGATTTCAAAAAAATCACAAGGTTTCAAAATGGGAGATCGGGCTGGCCACTCCAATATTGCTCCTAATTGAGATGAAAAATGTTCCCTCGATTGAAGTCACGTTCAGAAAGTTCCTGAACAATTGCCATCTTGTATGGCTGGAAATGAACATCATCATGAAAAATCTGGTGTGGCGCACTCACACAACTTTCCTTGCCGGTATGAAAATTGATCACCTGACGCTAGTGTTCCCGCGCATCTCAAGTTACTACTATCACAGAGAAAAGATAGCGTAAGTAGATATCCCATGGTATAGGGCATTTATGTCGCAACTTTTACTGTTATCCCAAGCCGATAGTTCACGTAGTTCTTTCCCATGCAGCTGAGTGAAGCTGGTAGTCTCAAATAGTGCCGTTCATACACTCTCACCCCAACAAAACAGTAAAAACTGACAATAATCGACAGTAATCGGCTTGAGATAACAGCAAAAGTTGCGACATAAATTATCTATTCCATGGGATATCTACTTACGCTATTGTTTCTCTATGCTACTATTCAAAGATCTGAGCCAGCTGGTGACAGGACAATAACGCTGGAAACACACGAGGTCTGCTATCTCTTCATAGTGAATGATTTAATAGAATCAACAGTTGTCAACAGTTTGCAATTGAAATAATCACATTTTCTCGAATTTCGAGCTTATTTTCAATTTTAGGTGAAAATGTTACTGAACATTAATTGTAGAGATTTTCATGCTGAATCTTTTTCACTTGATTTTTTTTGTTTAAATTGTATCTGAAGCCTGATAATTGGGAATATAAAATCAAACTTTGCATAGATGGGGCGGAGCTCCTGAAATCCACACACACAGACCAATACCCAAAAACCACTTTTTTGGACTCAGGGGAACTTGAAACGTATAGAAATTTACAAATTGGGGTACCTTAATTTTTTCGGAAAGCAATACTTTCCTTACCTAAGGTAATAGGGCAAGGAAAGTAAAAATCCTCTCACAGAACGATCGGAAAGTCCAAGAGCAGATATGCATGTTTGCGCGCAGAACGCTGTGGTGATCGCAACATTGAAACTCTCACTGCCTCAATGTTAGCAGGTGACCTAATGGGCCGCGGGACTTCAGTTCCCCGTCTTGTCGCACTTGCAGTTTGTCTAAACGCAGTGACCCACGTAATAGTATATTTCGCACCTAGGGCCGAAAATGAGACTTTTCCGTCGAAATCGGTTTTAAAGTCCGAGGCCGTAGGCCGAGGACTAGAAAAGATTGAGAGCCGGAAAACATTTTTGCCCATGGTGAGAACGTTATTTTCGCCACACAGAAAAATAAACAATATAAATATGAGAATAATTGTTTATTAGGCACTTCCGAAAGCAAAACAGGAAGGTCATAGCTCTAGCAAATCTGAGGTAATCTGAATGTCAGGAAATTGTCCAAGTATTTTTATTTTTTATTCTGATTTGTCTAAATAACCTAAAAGATTATGTTCAATATGTAAGAGGTTGAGTTTATACTTTTTATTCTTCCAAATGACAATAAGATGATATTATTATAATGTTTTGATTCTTGAATAATAAACACAAATAATGAAAAGTTTTTTGATCAGCTGTTTTAGCACACTTGAAATTTGGCCATCTGAAAGTCAAGTCAACAATGCTTGTTGTCGTTGACTTTGGAAGTTTAGGTTAGAAGTTCTATCCCACTCTGAAAATCGAATTTGAATAGTTTATATATATATCTTATCTGTATTTTATTCATCCAAATAAAATGATAGTATCTTATTGCCGAATACTAACTTATTCCATTCTAGAAGCATAAACTGATTCCGTTTCATAAACCATTTTGTAAACACGTTCACATAAAATCAGAATCAGCTGACTTCAAGGTTATTTTACAGCCCTAGGGCCGTAAAACTTTTACCGGCCTGGTCAGAAAACAATCATTTTCGGCCTCCATATGACGCACGAAAACCAGCTCATTACATCCAAGTGGGGCGAAAAAATTTATTTCCGATCCGGGACAGTAGACAAAGGGGCCAAATAAAAGCGATTTCGAAATGCGCGCTGCGTTGTGATCACAGAACATCCGCTCGAAAAATAAGTCTCACGGCAAATGCACGCTTCTCAATGAGTACGATCTGGGAGGACCTGATCCACTGCCTCTGGTGCACCGGGGCAAACTAACCGCGTTCCATGGGAGCTTTTAACAGTTCATAAACCGGTCGCCATCTTTGATTATCCTGCACCGGTGCAGAATTCATAGATCGGTCGGAAACATATGATCCACAAAAAGCTAACCGGAACCGGAGAGCTCCTATTGGTCGAAAGTTTTAGCGTCATAGGAAGTGAACAGTAGATGCCTACGAAAAAAGTAAAAGTTGAAATGGAGGAGCAAAGCAAATATGAGGTACTTTATTCTTTTGAAAATATATCCCATTATTATTATTATTAGCGTATGGCTTTGAATGGTGGGGAGACCCAAGGGTAGTTCCACCTCGCCGTATAAGTCCAAAGTTCCCTAATGGGAAACCTGACACTAAGGTTATAGTGAGCACAATACTTTAAATTTACACTTTTCACTTCGGAATAAAGCTCATTTTGATGTTAAAAAGTCCCAACATAATATAAAACCGAAACAAAACACAAAACCCATTATAAAGAACAAGGAAGAAAATTCATTATTGGCGGGTAAGTTTATTTTCTATTAAATTATCGACAGTTAACTTAGTTTGGTATGACTATCTTATTAAAATAAGTTATATATGTGTTCATTACGGGATCTATCCAAAAATACCTTGGCGTTGATTGGGAAATTGTAAATATTAACGCTTTGTTAATATTCCATAAGGACATGAAAATAAAATTAATTAATTCAATCACACTAATTGTAGAATAGAAGGGAGCATACGTTTGTTTTAGAGCATAAGCATGTTTGTGTTTAGTAAAGCTGCGTACACATATACGCACTTCACCGAGCACGCTCCGCCTTCGTACCGCCCTCGTTCCTCCATCGTACCACAGTCGCTCCGCCCGCGCATCCATCATGAACGTTACGGAAGATGTTAGTTCTTCTCGCGTTCCCCGGTCGAACCACTGTTGCTCCCCGGTCGATCATCAATCGCTCTGCTGGAGCGACGTTCGGTAGCGGAGGAAAGTCTGTACGCACCTTTAGACATAACCTACATTTGTGTGAGACCAAACAAGCTCCAGTGTTTAAACAGGATAAAACAGATTTCAAAAGTGTGCGCCAAACTGCATGGATCGGTTTATGTCAGCCATCACATGGGAACACTAGCTCTGCACCATGAAAAGCTGGTTTGGCAGCCATTTTGTGGTGCACCAGGGTCCGTGGATCTGGTTCTCCCAGAACCTACTCATTGTTTCAATGCATGATGGCGATTGAACATGTCGGGAAGAGAACTTTATATTCTGACCTCTCTAATAAGACCAATTTCGCTCTAAGAAGTGACATTTGGTAAAACGGCAAGGCAGAACATCCAAAAGAATCACTCTGCCGATAAAAGCCGTAAGAAAGAATAACTAGTAGTTCTGTGAACAGTAGACCTCGCGCTCAGTTAGTTACATTGACCGGTTGTTATGTTTTCTGAAAATAATTTATCAATTTAAAATGTCTAGAAAAAATCCTAAATAAATATAGAGCTTTCTGTCCTATCGTACCGTGACGTGTCGTCCCGGAATGTGAGTGTGAGCGCTGTTATCAGGTCTGGCTGCAACTGTCTACAACGTTGATGGAAAGATACAATTTTCAAGATGTTCGATGTTTTAAAACGGGTAGTATTGTAGTCAACTGTCTTCTAACGTTAATGGAAAGATACATTTTCAAGATGTTCGATGGTTTTGAACGGGTAGTATTATAGTCCACTAGACAGCTGATTTATGATGAATAATTCTATAATCTGATTTTTACGGTAATATTGGGTTATGAAGGAGGCTCCTTTTTCCTTTCATAATATTATCCTTGAAATGCAAAATTTCCAAAAACCTTGTATATACGTCGACGCGCGATTTAAAAAGGAACATACCTGTCATGAAAATCTATTACCGCGTTTCGCCGTAAATGCGAAACACAAAAACATATAAACATTTAAACATTAAGAGAAATGCCAAACCATCGACTTGAATCTTAGACCTAACTTCGCTCGGTCAATAACTGCATTACAGCTAAACAACGATGTAAATATATTGATTGAAAATGCATGGCAATCAAAACTTCATTGTCAACTATACGACAGAATAATTACAACAGTTTAGGAAAGAATTCTCAAACTAATCTTCAGGCCCCTGTTTCATAAAAACTTAGAAGTCCTGTAATACAGGAACAGCTGATTTTATCGGCTATATTGAGCATGTAATTGGAATGGTGATTCTCCTGTATTACGTGACTTATAAGTTTTATGGAACAGGGCCCAGATACTTAAAAAAGCGTTGAGATAAGATTGACAAGTTACAACTTGATATTAAAATTAACGGCTTCCTTACCTCAATCTTTCCTCTAATTCGGGAGCCAAGATGACATCGGCCAATGCATCGCTCGGCTTATTCACCAGCTTTTTCACTGTTTTTATTGGGTGTTGAACACTATCCAACAACGAGAACCTGGACGTTTCCCTCACCAGAGACGGCTTTCCTGTTCAAAAACCATAAGAGTGAGCATCCAATCAGTGAAACTTCAATAGTAAACATTATTTACAAGAAACTCATTCATTTTCGGCCAGAATTTGAATGATTCAATTTGAGATGTTGGTCTCATCTTTAGACAAGATGAACACGATTACTTGCCATCATGTGTCAGAGATCTTTCTTATCCTAGTTTTAAAAATCTGGTGTGGTACACTCACACAACTTTCCTTGCTCATATTTGAAACTACGATCAGACTTCTGTATAATTATGTGTATATATATAATTGTTTTCAGAGTACTTTTTCCTTTGTGTAAATTGTGAAATTTGAAGATTTTTTCTAGTCGTCATTTTTTAAAAATCGTCAAAACAGCTGTTCTACATATGGAATGTCTCGAATATGTGTTCTTTTTATGAACTGCGCTACCTACCTACCTCATGCACGAGAAGGAGGTTACTAAGTCCATTTCTCAAGGATGGGGTGGACCCCCCATTAGTTTACTAGAAAGGATACTCATGCCAGTTGATAAAGCTGATAAATAACTATACAGGGTATGAATTTGAAAAAAATCGGTCAAGTTATTTTTGAGAAAAACATGTTTTTTTTAGTAATCATCCGCCATTTTTCTCAAGAATATTACGGAGCTCCTGCAATTTTCCCAGAAATGAGACTCATTTCAGTTTATAGGGCTTATAAATAAATAGCTATCCATGGTATGAATTTGAAGAAAATCGTTAGAGCCGTTTTCGAGAAAACCGTGGATAACATGGTTTTTTAGTCATTATCCGCCATTTTTCTCAAGAATATTACGGAGCTCTTGAAATTTTCCCAGAAATGAGACTCATTTCAGTTTATAGGGCTTATAAATAGCTACCCATGGTATGAATTTGAAGAAAATCGTTAGAGCCGTGTTCGAGAAAACCGTGAAAAACATGGTTTTTTTAGTAATAATCCGCCATTTTTTCCGCCATTTTGAATTCAATTTTATTGAATTTCTTATTGTCGGATCCTCATGGTATAAGGACCTTAAGTTTAAAATTTCAAGTCAATCGGTTGATTAGGAATAGAGTCATCGTGTTCACAGACATACACACATACACACACACACACACACCAACACCCAAAAATCATGTTTTTGGACTCAGGGGACCTTGAAACGTATAGAAAACTTGAAATTAGGGTACCTTAATTTTTTTTGGAAAGCAATACTTTCCTTACCAATGGTAATAGGACAAGGAAAGTAAAAAGGAAGTACACATTTTACTAAGTGACAACTCATTTTATAGTTTGACTGAATTTCATGAAAAATCCTTCAATTGTAAAATACTATAAATACTGTATGTAATAAACCTTTATATATAATACAGAGTTGTGCAGAGGAAACGCATGTTTTTCGAACAGCCAGTACTCGTCGACGGGAGAGGGTATTGCCCTGGAACGAATGTTGGCAGACGACCCATGACCCATAATATGCCATTTCAGTTGCTATGAGTGTTGGAACGTACAACATCGTGTGTTCGCTGTTAAGCAGTTTTTTTAGAAACAATGAATCTGTAGTCACAGTCCAAAGCTTTTTTGTCAATATTTTAGAGTTGTGGGTCGAGGTGCAATGCCCGATCGAAATACTGTACTCCGATGGGTTGCAGCGTTTAGGAGTACTAGTTCTGTAATGAAAAATAAACCACCTGGTCTTCCCCGTTCCCCGGAAAGTGTGGACCAAGTCAGAACGGCAGTTGTTACTAGTCCTAGACGATCGACTCGAAGACACTGACTCGGTCTAAATTTTCAGGAGTACTAACTGAACGGGAAAGACCATGGTATTTCTTTTTCATCACAGAACTAGTACTCCTAAACGCTGTAACCCATCGGAGTACAGTATTTCGATCGGGCATTGCACCTCGACCCACAACTCTAAAATATTGACAAAAAAGCTTTGGACTGTGACTACTGATTCATTGTTTCTAAAAAAAAAACTGGTTAACAGCGAACACACGATGTTGTACATTCCAACCTTCATAGCAACTGAAATGGCATAGTATGGGTCGTCTGCCAACATTCGTTCCAGGGCAATACCCTCTCCCGTTGACGAGTACTGGCTGTTCGGAAAACATGCGTTTTCTCTGCTCAACTCTGATAATTGGGAATCTAAAATCAAACTTTGCATAGATGGGGTGGAGCTCCTGAAATTTTTACAGATATGGGACTTGTGGCAGTTGATAGAGCTTATCAATGACTATTCTAGGTATAACTTCAATCAAAATCGTTGGAGCCGTTTTCGAGAAAATCGCGAAAACCCTGTTTTTTGACAACATTTTTGCCATTTTAGCCGCCATCTTGAATTGCATTTGATCGAAATTGTTCGTGTCGGATCCTTATATTGTAAGGACCTTAAGTTCCAAATTTCAAGTCATTCCGTTAATTGGGAGATGAGATATCGTGTACACAGACGCACATACACTCTTACACACACACACACACACACACACACAGATCAATACCCAAAAACCACTGTTTTGGACTTAGGGGACCTTGTAACGTATAGAAATTTAGAAATTGGGATACCATAATTTTTTCGGAGAGTAAAAATTCATTATGAAATTATTGAAAAATATATTTTCTTGCTCAATAAAATATAATTGATTATTTTAAATGAGAATGAACAGATATTACATCAATAAGCCTGTATCAGTTATCGTCTACAGAAGGCATTGACAAGACAGAGGATCGGCAATGTTGATCTCCTATCTTTCTCCACTGCCATTATAACATGGACCTCATTGTAGGATAGCTGAGTGAACATATCGAGTCGACCAGCAAGAGTACTCACCAAGTCATGCCTCGACAACTCACCGAGTCATGCCTCGACAAATCACAAAACTTGGCGAGTCATGCCTCGACAATTTACCGTTTGATGCCTCGACAACTCACCGAGTCATGCCTCGACAATTCACAAAACTTGGCGAGTCATGCCTCGACAACTCACCGAGTCATGCCTCGACAACTCACCGAGTCATGCCTCGACAATTCACCGAGTCATGCCTCGACAATTCACAAAACTTGGCGAGTCATGCCTCGACAATTTACCGATTGATGCCTCGACAACTCACCAAGTCGTGCCTCGACATAGCGCGCCGTGACGCCGGTGACACCCTTGGCCGAGTAGACGCCCAGGGCGAGCAGTGACAGCCCTCCCGCCGCCACCATCATCTTGTCCCAGTCAGTCAGCAGCGACTGCACTCCAGCCCCGATCACCGACCCCGCAGTCCTGAACACCACAAATCACACTTAACAAAATATCAAGTTATAATTAATATCGGGGCACCGAGCTTCGCTCGTTATTTTTATTTATTGATAAACAGAACACAATTCTCTAAAATGATTGTGTTTATATTTCACAGCTGGCTATACGTCAGCTTATGAATTTCGGGGATGCGATATTTGATTTTCCACAGAATCACTTGCTCACTTTTTACTATCCACAGACGACGAAAGTCTCAGCTGTTTCAGCCAAGGATGAATTATCCTTTTGATGTCTTTCAGCGAGTTTTCCCAAGGATGAAACTTAGTGTAATCGAATTTTTATATCATAAACCTACTATGTTCCAAATTTCGTGAAAATCGTTAGAGCCGTTTTCGAGATCCATTGAACATGAATAACCATAAATAAATATAACCAATTAATATAAATAATCAAATATAAAAATATATTCATATATACAGAAATTGCTCTGGAAATTGCTCAGAAATGTACTGGGATATACAAGGTGACCCAAGAAAGGTGTAACAACCAAATACCATACACATTCTACATGATATTTTGCAACAAAAAATGTCCAGTAAAACTTCCTTATACCGACCTTATTTTTCGAGATATTTTTGAAATAGAACTACCATAGAGAAACAATAGCTTAAGTAGATATACCATGGTATAGGGCGTTTATGTCGCAACTTCTACTGTTATCTCAAGCCGATAGTCCACGTAGTTCTTTCCCGTGAAGCTATGTGAGGCTGGTAGTCTCTCATATTGTGCCGCTCTCACACTCTCACCACAACAAAACAGTAAAAATCTAAAAAAATCGACAGTAGTCGGTTTGAGATAACAGTAAACGTTGCGACATAAACGCCCTATACCATGGGATATCTACTTACGCTATTGTTCATCTATGGAACTACCTACCGTCATTAAGGACCGGTTTCCAATCTCGGGATTTAGCTAAGTTCTAGACTTTAAACAGCTGGAGTCAGAAAATTTCATTTCCGAAACAGGGCGTAGCACTACCTCCGTAAACAAAGCGGTAGTGCATACGTGTGACGCCAGCACAGATAGGGCTCCTAAACCAATGAAAATTTGTTGATTACAGCTCGAGTTTTCATTGGTGTAGGAGCAAATACCTACTATTAATTCAGGCCCCACAACTGATCTCTAATAAACTATGACGTCATCACATGTAGATCGATGATCTACTGGCGGTAAGCAAGCGAAATAAGAGCGCTGATGCTTGTTATCACATCTGATAAGGTAATCAACAAAATTGGAATTACAAATTCAATTTTCACGGTTTTCCATTTCAATGAATATGGTTTGCTTATATATCTTCTAATATTCGTTTGTGAAAAGTAACGATTAATTTTGGGTTTTAAATCATGGGATACAGTTGTGTACCTAATTGTCGCGGGAATTATAACAAACCATATTCATTGAAATGGAAGACCGTGAAAATTGAATTTGTAATTTATTCCAATTTTGTTGATTACCATATCAGATGTGATAACAAGCATCAGCGCTCTTATTTCGCTTGCTTACCGCCAGTAGATCATCGATCTACATGTGATGACGTCATAGTTTATTAGAGATCAGTTGTGGGGCCTGAATTAATAGAAGGTATTGCTACGTCCCGTTTCGAAAGCAAATTTTCTGACTTCAGCTGTTTAAAGTCTAGAACTTAGAGTTCCCGAGTTCGGAAACGGCCCTAAAACGTCAATAACTAGAAAACTATTAGTCCAACACTAATCCCAAGGACAAATTCCACCAGGCACACTCTTAGCCATTCCGGCCAGCTATCAAAATGAAGATTTATAATAAATTGCAGTGAACCAACTTATGGACTATTATTACTGTACATTATAATTATAATAATTAATTTTAAATTTAATTTAATTAATAATTAATATAATTATTTCAAATATCAATGAACGCTTTATAAACAGAACTAAGGACTTCTGCTACTAAAAATATTGGACGAAGAACTAAATAGCAGTAGGAAATTTAAAGAATTAATCTGTTCAAAAAGCCGCTCCGCCGGCAACGGAGAGGTACCGGGTTCGATTCCCGGTCTGGGCAGTTTATGGACAGTTTCATTCTTCAAATTTTCTGCTATTTGGTTTTCGGTCAATATTTGAAGTCGCAGAAGTCTTTAGTCTGTTTATACAGCTTTCAACGGATATTTCAAATAATTATTATGCAGTAATTATATCAATTATATCAATTATATCAAAGAAGTAAAAGTCGAAAGAAGTAACAGTCGAAAACCAAAGATTCTACATGAAATTTGCGACATAAAAAGTCCAATAAAATGATTTTATATCAATCTTAGTTTTCGTGATATATCGATATTTTTGTAAAACATCAATAAATAGAAAACTAACAATCAAAATGTAATTCTAAGGATATGGCTGGAAACAGACATAAATGTCCGATAAGATACATGTGATTTGTTCCTTTGTTTGACGTTATTGATCTTTTTATGAGCGTTCATACTGTTTTATATTTGGCTTTGAACTCAACAAATATACTTTACCTACAGTTACATTGAAAAGTGGCCATTGCTGCACTGATTAAAGAACGCAAAGAATCAGTTTTCCGCTCTAGTGCGCAAAGTCTTACTTTGCGTACTTCAGATTTGCAGCAGGACAACGCAAAATAGTTAGTAGGTTATACGGAGCACCAGTGCAGCAGAATGAAAATTAAGTTGGTAACTGTGGTATAGTGTTGTGGTGCACGTTATAATAATATGACAGCAGTGGACAACAGTGGATGACAGCGACAGCCACCATATGAGTGACAGCCGCCCCTTCATTCATTTACTACTACATTATTCAATTTTAAATAAATTAAGGTTTTTATTGATTCTAAAATTACACAGAAAAACATTTGATGGATTTCAGGGAATTTTACCCATAATTACCCACTTTTCATATTCAATGGTAACTGTAGGAAAAATTCAATGTGAAATACGTGCGCAAAGTTCCTCTGCTGCACTCAGGAAACCATTCCGCCCTCGCCAACGGCTCGTGTGTAAACGTTTCTTTCGGTGCAGCAAACTGTCACTTTGCGCACTAGTTGCACAAATAACTATTTTAAACTTTGGGCGCCAATAAAAAGTTCAAAAACATCCCCAAAAGTATTTACTGTTAATAAATAAGTACCCACTTGATAGATTCCAAAATGGTGGCCCTATTTTCGACCGCTTTCAGCCGAATCTGCTCCAAATTGATGTCTCTGTTCTCCCGGTCGGCTTTGGCTTTCGCCTCCATCTCCGCCTGAATCTTTTTCATCTCCAAATTGGCGCGCAGTTGCATTTCATGTTCAACAGTTGCTGCAAAAAACAATACCATCAGTCCTTATGAGGGTGTTCACACATTGGCAACAGTTGCTGTGCAAAACTATACCATTATGTTCTCTTGGGAGTGTTCAGACGTTGGCAACAGTTACTTTGCAAAACTATACCATCAGTCTTTATGGTGATGTTCACACATTGGGAACAGTTGCTTTACAAAACAATACTATTATGATCTCATGGGAGTGTTCACACATTGGCAACAGTTGCTTTGCAAAACAATACTATTATGATCTCATGGGAGTGTTCACACATTGGCAACAGTTACTTTGCAAATCTATACCATTATGTTCTCTTGGGAGTGTTCAGACGTTGGCAACAATTACTTTGCAAAACTATACCATCAGTCTTTATGGAGATGTTCACACAATGGCAACAGTTGCTTTATAAAACAATACTATTATGATCTCATGGGAGTGTTCACACATTGGCAACAGTTTATGTACAAAACAATACCATCAGTCCTTATGGAGTGTTAACACATTAACAATTGCTGCGCAAATCAATATCATTAGTTCTAGGCTGACCACTAACGGTAGGACATGCATGATACACATGTCATCATAGATTGTTACGTCATACAGTGAAAGGCTTCAAACAAATTTTTGGAGGTTAAGCTTTTGTATCTCCGATTTTTACTTTCCTTGCCCTATTACCATAGGTAAGGAAAGTATTGCTTTCCGAAAAAAATTAAGGTACCCCAATTTCTAAATTTCTATACGTTTCAAGGTCCCCTGAGTCCAAAAAGTGGTTTTTGGGTATTGGTCTGTATGAGTGTGTGTGTGTGTGTGTGTGTTGTGTGTGTGTGTGTGTGTTGTGTGTGTGTGTGGTGTGTGTGTGTGTGTGTATGAGTGTATGTGCGTCTGTGTACACGATATCTCATCTCCCAATTAACGGAATGACTTGAAATTTGGAACGTAAGGTCCTTACAATATAAGGATCCGACACGAACAATTTCGATCAAATGCGATTCAAGATGGCGGCTAAAATGGCGAAAATGTTGTAAAAAACAGGGTTTTTCGCAATTTTCTCGAAAACGGCGCCAACGATTTTGATTAAAGTTATACCTGAAATAGTCATCGATAAACTCTATCAACTGCCACAAGTCCCATATCTGTAAAAATTTCAGGAGCTCCGCCCCATCTATGCAAAGTTTGATTTTAGATTCTCAATTATCAGGCTTCAGATACGATTTAAACAAAAAAATCGAGTGGAAAAGATTCAGCATGAGAATCTCTACAACTAATGTTCAGTAACATTTTCACCTAAAATTAAATATAAGCTCGAAATTCGAGAAAATGTGATTATTTCAATTGCAAACTGTTGATTCTATTAAATGATTCACTATGAAGAGAAAGCACACCTCGTGTGTCTTCAGCGTTATTGCCCTGTCACCAGCTGGCTCAAATCTTTGAATAGTAGACTTGAGATTCGCGGGAACACTAGCGTCAGGTGATCAATTTTCATAACGGCAAGGATAGTTGAGTGAGTGCGCCACACCAGATTTTTTATTGTGGAATGCGTTCGGTGGGAGCTTATGACAGTTCAGTAATCGGTCGCCATCTTGGAACAGAGTGGAGTGGTGCATGCTCACTTGGACCGCCCGAAAAGTATGTTCCACAAACCGATAACCGGGATCAACTCGTTCCTATTGGTCGGGAGATAAAGCGTCTGCTGTCTGCTGTTCTGTTAGGTTAGTTGTATTAAAATCCTGATCTACAGGCAGAAAATGGATGAGACATATCAAGTATTGTATTTCTTTGATGGAATTACATACAGAATAGTTGAAAAACAAGAAATAAACTCATTATTGGCTGGTAAGTTTATTATTTTTCAGTTTTATCGACTATTCTACTATACTAAGATGTGTATATGAAGCAATCTATTAGTCGGACTACTATAGTTTGTTGATTTATTCCGCCCAGTTTGGCGGCGTGCAACTTTGTCGTTTGGTGACAAAATCTCGGGAGTGCCAGTTTGTCGTTGCATGCACCGCCAAACTGGCACTCTAAGGAATGCAGCCCAGTTTGATGGCGTGCAACTTTGTCGTTTGGTGACAAAATCTCGGGAGTGCCAGTTTGTCGTTGCATGCACCGCCAAACTGGCACTCTAAGGAATGCAGCCCAGTTCGACGGCGTGCAACTTTGTCGTCTGGTGACAAAATCTGAGGAGTGCCAGTTTGTCGTTGCATGCACCGCCAAACTGGCACTCTAAGGAATGCAGCCCAGTTTGACGGCGTGCAACTTTGTCGTCTGGTAACAAAATCTGAGGAGAGCCAGTTTGTCGTTGCATGCACCGCCAATCTGGCACTCTAAGGAATGCAGCCCAGTTTGACGGCGTGCAACTTTGTCGTCTGGTAACAAAATCTGAGGAGAGCCAGTTTGTCGTTGCATGCACCGCCAAACTGGCACTCTAAGGAATGCAGCCCAGTTTGACGGCGTGCAACTTTGTCGTCTGGTAACAAAATCTGAGGAGAGCCAGTTTGTCGTTGCATGCACCGCCAAACTGGCACTCTAAGGAATGCAGCCCAGTTTGACGGCGTGCCACATTGTCATTTAGTGACAAAATCTTAGGAGTGCCAGTTTGTCGTAGCATGCACCGCCAAACTGGCACTCTAAGGAATGCAGCCCAGTTTGACGGCGTGCCACATTGTCATTTAGTGACAAAATCTCAGGAGTGCCAGTTGTCGTAGCATGCACCGCCAAACTGGCACTCTAAGGAATGCAGCCCAGTTTGACGGCGTGCCACATTGTCATTTAGTGACAAAATCTCAGGAGAGCCAGTTTGTCGTTGCATGCACCGCCAAACTGGCACTCTAAGGAATGCAGCCCAGTTTGACGGCGTGCAACTTTGTCGTCTGGTAACAAACTCTGAGGAGAGCCAGTTTGTCGTTGCATGCACCGCCAAACTGGCACTCTAAGGAATGCAGCCCAGTTTGACGGCGTGCCACATTGTCATTTAGTGACAAAATCTCAGGAGTGCCAGTTTGTCGTAGCATGCACCGCCAAACTGGCACTCTAAGGAATGCAGCCCAGTTTGACGGTGTGCCACTTTGTCATTTAGTGACAAAATCTCAGGAGTGCCAGTTTGTCGTAGCATGCACCGCCAAACTGGCACTCTAAGGAATGCAGCCCAGTTTGACGGCGTGCCACTTGTCATTTAGTGACAAAATCTCAGGAGTGCCAGTTTGTCGTAGCATGCACCGCCAAACTGGCACTCTAAGGAATGCAGCCCAGTTTGACGGCGTGCCACTTTGTCATTTAGTGACAAAATCTCAGGAGTGCCAGTTTGTCGTAGCATGCACCGCCAAACTGGCACTCTAAGGAATGCAGCCCAGTTGACGGCGTGCCACTTTGTCGGTAGCCCACTTTGGCGTCAGCCCAGTTTGTCATCGTCCCTCCTCGACTGGAGTGGACGATTTGAGTTGAGGTAGTGTGAGTTGAGTCCAAGATAACAAAATATGCATGATGTTTACCTTTTCTCATGGCTTCTTGCTTAGCAACTGACTCCTCCTGCCTTCTCAGATTCTCGTCATTAATCTTCTGCTGCTGAAGCAGTTGGTCTTCATACCTTAAATGCAATTCAAAATAAATTAACAAATTTAAATAAATAATAAATAAATATTTATTCAATGACAAGTACGTAACAGAATAACAATAATCAAATATTGAATTCAACAAAAATACGTTGTGTAAAGTCAATTAATACAATACTGTTTGCTAAAGAGTGAAATTTGTCTGCAAACAGGAGCATATCTCATAATTGAAAGTAATTTTATTAAAATTATTGACCGAGCGAAGTGAGGTCAGAGATTCAAGTCGACGGTTTGGCATTTCTCTTAATGTTTATATGTTATATGTTGCGCAATTACGGCGCAACGCGGTAATAGATTTTCATGAAATTTGACAGGTATGTTCCTTTTTAAATTGCGCGTCGACGTATATACAGGTTTTTGGAAATTTTGCATTTCAAGGATAATATAAAAGGAAAAAAGGAGCCTCTTTCATACGTCAATATTAGAGTGAAAATCTGACTAAGAATTATTCATCATAAATCAGCTGTCGAGTTGACTATAAAACTGCATGCCATGACGCATGCAATTCAAATCTCAATGAAACTTGGTAAAAAATTAGCAGCTGTGTAGACTATAAATTGCATGCCTCATTGAATGCAATTTTTATGCACTATTAAATAGGATGCAAAGATATAACTAAATCGGAAAGCGTTATATGTTAATTAAATCTTGTGTAAGCATGATCTGATCAAATAAATAGTTAGTGTATCAGTGTGGATGTGCTTATGGTTTGGGACGTCGTTATAACTGCGCGATTCTACTGTTCACAGAACTACTAGTATTGAGAGTGTGCATTTAGTATAATAAAAAATATTGGAATTTCGCAGATTTCAATGACAGAGAAGGCAATGTCTAGAAATGGGAAGAAGATGAGATATAATCCTATTTCCCAACCTTGTCATTTTTGGTTTTGAAGCAACTAATTTTGAAAATCTACTTGTAAACAACATATTTAATGAGTAAACATTTGTAAACACCAACTGGCACTCTAAGGAATGCAGCCCAGTTTGACGGTGTGCCACTTTGTCATTTAGTGACAAAATCTCAGGAGTGCCAGTTTGTCGTAGCATGCACCGCCAAACTGGCACTCTAAGGAATGCAGCCCAGTTTGACGGCGTGCCACATTGTCATTTAGTGACAAAATCTCAGGAGTGCCAGTTTGTCGTTGCATGCACCGCCAAACTGGCACTCTAAGGAATGCAGCCCAGTTTGACGGCGTGCCACATTGTCATTTAGTGACAAAATCTCAGGAGTGCCAGTTTGTCGTAGCATGCACCGCCAAACTGGCACTCTAAGGAATGCAGCCCAGTTTGACGGCGTGCCACTTTGTCATTTAGTGACAAAATCTCAGGAGTGCCAGTTTGTCGTAGCATGCACCGCCAAACTGGCACTCTAAGGAATGCAGCCCAGTTTGACGGCGTGCCACTTTGTCATTTAGTGACAAAATCTCAGGAGTGCCAGTTTGTCGTAGCATGCACCGCCAAACTGGCACTCTAAGGAATGCAGCCCAGTTTGACGCGTGCCACTTTGTCATTTAGTGACAAAATCTCAGGAGTGCCAGTTTGTCGTAGCATGCACCGCCAAACTGGCACTCTAAGGAATGCAGCCCAGTTTGACGGCGTGCCACTTTGTCATTTAGTGACAAAATCTCAGGAGTGCCAGTTTGTCGTAGCATGCACCGCCAAACTGGCACTCTAAGGAATTCAGCCCAGTTTGACGGCGTGCCACTTTGTCGGTAGCCCACTTTGGCGTCAGCCCAGTTTGTCATCGTCCCTCCTCGACTGGAGTGTACGATTTGAGTTGAGGTAGTGTGAGTTGAGTCCAAGATAACAAAATGTGCATGATGTTTACCTTTTCTCATGGCTTCTTGCTTGGCAACTGACTCCTCCTGCCTTCTCAGATTCTCGTCATTAATCTTCTGCTGCTGAAGCAGTTGGTCTTCATACCTTAAATGCAATTCAAAATAAATTAACAAATTTAAATAAATAATAAATAAATATTTATTCAATGACAAGTACGTAACAGAATAACAATAATCAAATATTGAATTCAACAAAAATACGTTGTGTAAAGTCAATTAATACAATACTGTTTGCTAAAGAGTGAAATTTGTCTGCAAACAGGAGCATATCTCATAATTGAAAGTAATTTTATTAAAATTATTGACCGAGCGAAGTGAGGTCAGAGATTCAAGTCGACGGTTGGCATTTCTCTAATGTTTATATGTTTATATGTTGCGCATTTACGGCGAAACGCGGTAATAGATTTTCATGAAATTGACAGGTATGTTCCTTTTTAAATTGCGCGTCGACGTATATACAAGGTTTTTGGAAATTTTGCATTTCAAGGATAATATAAAAGGAAAAAGGAGCCTCTTTCATACGTCAATATTAGAGTGAAAATCTGACTATAGAATTATTCATCATAAATCAGCTGTCGAGTTGACTATAAACTGCATGCCATGACGCATGCAATTCAATATCTCAATGAAACTTGGTAAAAAATTAGCAGCTGTGTAGACTATAAATTGCATGCCTCATTGAATGCAATTTTTATGCACTATTAAATAGGATGCAAAGAACTTATAACTAAATTCCGGAAAGCGTTATATGTTAATTAAATCTTGTGTAAGCATGATCTGATCAAATAAATAGTTAGTGTATCAGTGTGGATGTGCTTATGGTTTGGGACGTCGTTATAACTGCGCGATGTCTACTGTTCACAGAACTACTAGTAATTGAGAGTGTGCATTGTTTAGTATAATAAAAAATTTATTGGAATTTCGCAGATTTCAATGACAGAGAAGGCAATGTCTAGAAATGGGAAGAAGATGAGATATAATCCTATTTCCCAACCTTGTTCTATTTTTGGTTTTGAAGCAACTAATTTTGAAAATCTACATTGTAAACAACATATTTAATGAGTAAACATTTTGTAAAGTGAAGAGCTACAAGACTTGACCTATTTCGGACTATCTGTAACCTGATCCAAATTTGGGAGATGAATAGCATAAGGGAAGAACACCCGAAAAAATTACCTGGTCCTCCAGGTTGGGGGTTGGGCGTGGGGCCAACGACCCTACCCTGTAAAAAAATCAGCTTGTTACGAAACCTCAAAATGAGCCACGGACGGACAGGATACTTGGAGAACAAAGTTGGAAAAAGAACTTGAACTTGATTATTGGAACATGGAATGTGAGAAGCTTGTACAGGAGCGGTGCCTTGAAAGATTTACACCAATGTATAAAACAATATCGATTGTTCGATTGTATCGAAAGTACTTGCTGTACAGGAAATGAGATGGCCTGGCAAGGGAGTGTTTGACACCCACAGGAACATAAAGATCAGAATATATAAACTATAATACGCACAGTGGTCACTTATGGAAGTGAAGTGTGGATATTATCATCCAAGGCTGCAGCAAATCTAGACCGCTGGGAAAGGGAAATGCTGCGTAGAATATACGGACCTGTATGTGATGAGGGTGTCTGGCCAATAAGAAACAACAATGAATTGGCTGCACTTTATAAAGAGCCGCCCTTGTCAGTATATGTCAGACTGAACCGAATAAGATGGGCAGGGCATGTGGAGCGGATGCCAGACACTCGGTCTCCCACAAAAATATATATGGGACACTTTTTGTGTAGTTGAGAAGTTGATATTGTGGTAATTATTCATATTGAATATATTTTATTAAATATATTCATATTTCTTAGTCTTTTTCATTCAATATATGGGACAACCGGGAGGCAGAAGACCGGTGGGAAAGCCAAGACTGAGATGGGAGGATGGCATCTCGAAGGATGCTGCAGAACTTCTTCGCATCAGGAATTGGAGAATGAAGGCAAGAGATCGTGATGGATGGAGGCGCAGTATTGAGGAGGCCAGGGCTCGATTCGGGCTGTAGCGTCATCGAAGAAGAAGAAGATAGCATAAGGTTACCTTATTTTTCCCTCCCTATCATTTTGATGATGTACTTATTGTATTAATGAATAAAGAATAAATAAAGAGACGGATATGATACAAAACTGTCAGTATCATATTGTCATAATAAGGCATGAGGGGACGAGAAGAATTGAGGAGGTGAGAGTCAAAACTCACATGTTCCAAAAAATGCGAAATTGAGATGGCACTGTCATCTTGTTCTTCTTCTTGAGCTAAACATTGCTATGCTATTGGTTTACAACAAAACCAGCTTGTTCTTATTCAAATTAATGACAAAAAGTGAGGTTAGTAGCAAAACTCACATGATCCAAAGGAACATGTAAGTTTTGATGCATAACGGCTACTAGCAGGTCATGTGATCACTTTCGACCAATCGTGCGCCAGCTATCTGCTCTTTGTCCGTCTGTCGTCTGCTTTGAGTGGGATACAAAGCTGATAGTTTGTGATTGTTAGCAGTAGTTATTGATAGAATTCTTCTAATTTCTACTCCATTCTACCAATTATTAGTTCAGTAATGGAAGAGTTTGTAGTTCCAATCAAAGATGGTGAAAAACCAACAAAGAAAACTCCTGACAAAAGTACATGGAAACGCACGAAAGAAAAGATTGCCAGGTAGGTCTAACCTCACTTTTCTTATACTGTTTTAATAAAATTTAATGTTTGAGTTATACACTGTCAAAACTGATCAGAAGGAAACATTTTTACAAGAAGGTAAAATTTGTTTCTTTCTGTTCCAGACACAAGCCATCACAGATGCCAGAATTCCCCAAATGCAACCACTTTACTGGGGCATTCCAGTGCCGCACATTAACAATGAGAGACGTACAAAAATTCCATGGTTTATTCTACAAACGCCCGGAACGCCAACACCAAAATAATTTTATTCTTCGAAATGTGGAAATAAAGAACGTTCAGAGGAGGAGATCAAGAGAACACAAAACTAAAGAAAAATCACAACTACTGAGGACTACAAAATATTTCGTCAAAACTACAGCAGGAGATAAAGTGCCAGTCTGTATGAACAGTTTTTTATCAATTCTAGGCGTATCCCGATTTCGTGTCAATAATATCACAAATGAGTTGAAAAAAAATGGTGAAGTAGTTGAAAGAAGAGGAGGGTTTCGCAAGAAAGAGAAGTACTCAACACAAAAAATCAGTATTATGAATTTTATCAACACATTGAAATGTGTTGAATCTCACTATTGTAGGGAGAGAAGCTGCCGAAAGTATCTTCCCAGTGATCTTAATGTAAAAAAACTATGGAGAATTTACTCATCAAAAAATAAAAACTTGGCAGTAAAACTATCCTTTTTCCGAAAGATTTTCAACACACAATACAATATTGGTTTTGGCACGCCAAGAACCGATGTATGCTCTACGTGTTTAAGCCTCAGAGAGAAAATCAAATGTGAAATGGATGCTGTGAAGAAAAATGAGCTCTTAACAGAAAAACGGGTACATCGTCTGCGCTACAAAGCATTTTACAAAAAACTTCAAGAAAAAGACAATGACATCTTAATATTGTCATTTGATTGCCAAAAAAATTTGGCACTTCCTAAGATACCCGATCAATCAACATACTACAGCCGCCAGTTCTATTTTCAGAATTTTACAGTTGTGAAGGGACACAGCAGAGGGCCATTGAACCCTTCAACAGTAACGTCCTACTGTTGGACTGAGAATGAGTATTCAAAGGACTCCAACCTTATTTCATCATGTGTCTTTGACTGTCTGCGAAGTACTGATTTGACCTTATATAAAAAAGTGAGACTGATCTCTGATGGTTGTGGGGGTCAAAATAAAAACTCTATCCTTGTAGCCATGTGTCACTCATGGCTCTGGTGTTTTGCACCCAACAACATAGAAGAAGTTGAATTGGTTTTTCCGGTAACAGGCCATAGCTTTTACCCCCAGATAGAGTTTTTGGAAACATTGAACGTAGAATGAAAAAGATTGAAGAGATCATCAAGCCTGAGGATGTCGTGAAAATAATATCCGAATATGCAATGGTGAAGAGAGTTGGTATTGACTGTGAGGTGGGGGACTTTCGTAAATTGGCACGGTCACAATTTAAAAACCTAACGAGCTGGAACTTCCAAATTTCTCAATCCAAAAGAATAATTTTCAAAAAGGCAAAACGCACTCCCAACATTCTCACAAGGGGAGAAAGTACTTACCGGACAGATTTGGGGAAGAGCCAGGTCCTTACAAAGAAAGGAGTGTTAATGAATGGATTGAACCCTGACATAATCGAGAAGAAGAACTTGGTGTCACTAGAAAAAAAGAAGGATGTTGAAAAACTCTTACAAATCATTTTGGAGCGAATTGGAGAGAGAATCAACAACTTGAGTTTTACCGCAGCATTATTGATAACACCTCTGCTGAACCTGTTCCTGAAGAAGAAGTTTGTGAATTTGTGGATGGGTGTTCTAATTTGATAATCTGAATTAAATACTGGAGAAAATTACTAAACCAAAATGATTTTATCAAAATGACCAATCAATTTTAATCAAAATAATTTTTCATGATGATTGTCATCATAAACACTATTCTATTATTGTGAATCCTTTTATCTAGCATTTTTCCACTTTTATATTAAACTTCATAATAAACAAGCTCAAATTTTTATTGTCTAGGTTTATTATTGTTATTCTAAACCCAAAAAATTTCCTCTGAGATGTTTTGGCAGTGTATAAAAATATATAAATTCTTCTGAACTTGCAATAATTCATGTAGTTTTTTTTTTAACAAAAGTAACTATCAGATCACCTATTGACTATTTTTAAGGGTTACACTTCAAAACTCACATGTTCCAAGTCACTTATTTGCAAAACCAACATGTTCCTAGAGTTGTCATCAAAACTCACATGATCCAATTTTTAAATTCATTTTTTAACTATTTATAACATTTTTCAATCTATGAGGCCTGAAAATATCATATCTGTGGCAGATTCTACATGTAACAAAATAGTCCATATAAAAAAAAGATAAGTGGCATATTAGATCTCAGTTTTCTGGAATTTACCAAAATTTAACTTTTGGGAACATGTGAGTTTTGACTCTCACCTCCTCAATTGAACTATTATCACCACACATGATACGTATCAACACTCATGATACAGTATCAACACATTGCCTTTTATCTTTAGGGCTACTTTTGAACATAAATAAAAATATAAATCTGAGTAGGCTACCCTTTATAAGGCTGTACAAAGGCTAAAAATAAACTTTCTACTCGTGATATTTTTCCAAGTTTTTCGATTTGTATATCATCAAGCTATCAAAATGAAAAAGTTTTCTCAGGAAAACATTTTTTTCGATCATTACTATTTGAGATATGAGCGACTGAAGTTTGAATTTTTGGGACAGAACATTTCAAATTCGATACAATATAAATCCATGAGAATTAGAGGATGGATTCGTCATGGTATTGTTGATCTAGTAAAACAAAAATTTTCTGAAAATATCAATTTTTGGAAAATTTATTCAATTTACCAAAAATAACTCAACTAAAAGTTATTTTTAGTAAATTGAATAACTATCTTGAAAATTGATATTTTCAGAAAATTTGTATTTTACTAGATCAACAGCAATACCATGAAGAATCTATCCTCTAAATCTCATGGATTTATCTCTTACCGAATTTGAAATGTTCTGTCCCAAAAATTTAAACTTTAGGCGCTCATATCTCAAAAAGTAATGATCAGAAAAAAAATGTTTTCCTGAGAAAAATTGTTCATTATGATAGCTTGATGATATACAAATCAAAAAACTTTGAAAAATATCACGAGTAAAAAGTTTATTTTTAGCCTTTGCACAGCCTTAAAACTATTTTTCCTCCACCTACTGTCTAAAGTACTTACTTTACTCCCTGAAACCTAATACTAAAGTGTCACTTTTTCGCTCTCGGTAGTAAAAAACAGAAAAACTCCCTAGGGAGTAAAAGTGACTCCATTTAAATAACATGGGGAGCATCTCTATTTTGAAACCTACATTGTAATAGGTAAGAAGGTCTAAGCTCAGATGAGAAAGCATAATAGAGGTGTCTGTCATTGAGTCAACTGAATTCAATACCACAACCAGAAATTTGATCAACTTATGAAATATATGTTTGTATGATATTATATTCTTAATATTAGTAGACGATAAAAATTTATACAATTTTAAAATATCTTATTCTATTCAAAATACCAGCCAACAAATATTTTTGATCTGCAATTCAAATCTGAACCGCGTGATCTAGAGTCAGCCATTTTGGTAAACACCCAGCTGATATAATTTAAAGTTACAACTTTAGCCGGTAGATAGCGCAATCGGCAGTGCCAATCAGACGGCCAGTTTTTAGGTTTTAGATTTTAGGTTATGTTGTTAGGAAACATTGTCACCAATACGTAAGTTATTAAAAAGATTTTATTTGCAGTTTCTATAAAAAATGTAGATAGAGGAAAAATGTTGTGTACATCACGAGTGAAAATACTTTTTCTCCCTCAGGAAAATTGTTGCCCTCGGCTTCGCCTCGGGCTTCAAACTTTTCCCTCAGGGAGAAAAAGTCGTACTTTTCACTCTAGATATACAAATAACTATTTCGCCACACTGCACAGAAAGCAGCTGTTTCCAGTCCCTACGTAGATCTGAAAGACATTGTTTGCAGACGACTCTCGTCTGACGTCAGAACAGGTTTCTTTCCGGCCTAGGCGGAAAGAGTACCCTTTCCAGCCGCTAACATGGAACTAAGAAGGTGATCAAAAAACTATTCATTATTTGTGTTCATTATTCAATAATTAAAACATTTATAATAATACCATCTTATTGTCATTTGAAGAATAAAAAAGTATAAACTCAACCTCCCACATAATTGAACATCATCTTTTAGGTTATTTAGACAAGTCAGAATAAAAATAAAAATACTTGGACAATTTCCTGATATTCAGATTACCTCAGATTTGCTAGAGCTATCACCTTCCACTTCTGCTTTCGGAAGTGCTTAGTAAACAACTATTCTCATATAAATATTGTTTATTTTTGTGTGTGGCGAAAAATAGCGTTCGCACCACGGGCAAAAATGTTTTTCTGGCTCTCAATCTTTTCTAGTCCTCGGCCTACGGCCTCGGACTTGAAAACCGATTTCGAGCCGGAAAAATCTCATTTTCTGCTCTAGGTGCGAAATATACTATGTCACGACATGTTTCGACTTATCACTTAATAATGGCTTTATATAGCCGAAACATGTCGTGACAAAATCATTTAAAAAAGGGTACTCAGACAGTATATTTTTATCTATAGTATCAACACAATATCATCTCAACTTGATACACAACACTATAGGATAATTTTTATGCTATATTTTCTCTATGGTATCAACAAACATGATACAGTATCAACTCAACTTGATACAGTATCAACTCAACTTGATACAGTATCAACTCAACTTGATACAGTATCAACTCAACTGATACACAACACCATAGGATATATTCTAATGCTATCTTTTCACTATGATATTATAATGAAATACCTCTTTCGTGACAACTGGTCTTGATACTGAGCTCTCGCCTGATGTTGGCGGGTCTCCTCCTGCAGAGTCTTCCGTCTCTCTTCAGCATCCACCTGTTTCTGTTGCACCTTGCCTCTCTCTATCTCCGCCTCATACGCCTTCATGTTCACCATCAACTCTTGCTGTTTGGTCACCTCCTGCATTTTTGACAGTTCCAGCGCCTCCTTGGCATGCTCTGCGGAACACAAACCAAATCACATTCACAAGTGTCCTGTTACGAGCAACTTGGACTGTTTCATCGAAATATTCAGTTAGAAATTTCATTGGTAATTCTGTCGATTGCAAAATGGCCTATGAGCAGTGGCGGCTCGTCCTATGTGTTCAATGGTTCATTGAACCCCCAGAATTGAATCAACTTCCTATACAATGATGAATTTGCAACTCAAATAATTATATTTTATTTTATTCTCATTAAATTACATCACAACATTTTTCATCTACGTAAACTTAACGTTGATGTTTTGCTGCCGGTGCCTGAGATCCG
>NC_052506.1:3646740-3720761 GCF_014356525.2 Nilaparvata lugens | reverse complement strand
TGTGTCATAATGGTACCACCATAAACATCCCAGCCCTAGCCGCCTATGTTATTGGGGAGAGTTAGAAGTCTATCCTAATTTACTATTAATATATAAGAGATGTTTCATACCACATTCACCGATCCATATCTTCACTTGTGATGTAGAGCTGCTCCCCGGTCAGAAAATAGTATTGATATCTGCCTTCAATGGTTTGTTTAGATGCACAGTGATCCTGTTCAAATGAAAAAAAAAATCTAGATGAATACTTATTCCATCATGATAGATAATAAAAGTTGTATAAATATTCACAGAGTACGGATACATAATTATTTTCAACTGTGTTCACTATAATTAATGTACAAAAATTTAATAAAAATATCCTGTATATTCAGAAAGTGATAAGCGGGCAACAGAGCAGTCTTAAGCCCGGTCCAGGCACTCAAGTTTAGCTTCAGTCTTTTGCTCAAGCAAAAGTCGGAGCATGTAAGTCGTTGCGTCTGGACGGTAAAACGGATCGGACGGTCTTCAAGCTTAAGTCGTCAAACTTAAAATGTATCGGCCGGCAATCTTTTTCCATCAAATCGTCCGTCTTTTGCCTATCCACCAAAACCTAAATCGCGTAAAAATGGAGATAGGAAATTGTGATTTCAGATTCGGATTCAGCGCCCTCAAATTAATAAAATGCCTCGCGAGTACTTTAAAATAAGCAAGTGTTTTTTATCGATTGCATATAACGTCATTTAACCCTTTTTTTCTTTCTTCATTCTCATGATACTCTCAGAATTTGATGTTGATATTACAATTTACTATAATGATATATTAAGATGTACTATATTGTTGATAAGAATACTATCTACAAAATTTCAATCCATTTACAATCACTGTGTCTCGAGATATGACATGTATACAAAGCCATTTAGCGGTTAACAGTAATATGTTTGTCATTATGTTGTTAAATATAGCATTATCCAGTTGAATCAGCGAAAAAATACGATATAATTATTACTCATCTACCGGATACAATGGTAGATGTTGATGACGAACTGAGCTTGTGAGCACAAAAATAGAAAACGGACGACATAAGATGGATGCGTGTGGACGCAATTTTACATCCGTCTTTTGCTTGAACCAAACGATCCGTCTTTTGCTTGAGCAAAACACTGATAAACTGATATAATTATGTATTTTTTACTGATAATAGTAAACTTGAGCGTCTTGACCGGGCTTTAGGTTGAATATAATTATTGAATACGGTACTTGATAGATCAGTTATAAATAAATAAACAGTCTTATGATGGTTCCAATAGGGGATCAAATATATATGACTATCAGTTGAAACATAATAGAGCCTGAGGAGTGTTGAAAATAATACATGTCTTCGAATGGGTCAGATTATAAAAGTCGAGGGTAACGTTGCCACATCCACCTTACAGCCCGGATATGGCACCACCGGACTTCTTTTGTTCCCCAAGATCAAGAGATAACTTAAGGGGACGCGGTTCGGGACTCTGTAAAACGTTCAACGTGCTACGACGAGGGCTCTAGACAGCATAGAGGTTGCCGACTTCCAGGGAGCGTTCAGGAATTTGAAAATCCGGTATCAGCGTGTTATCGACTCCAATAGGGACTACTTTGAAGATATCCAATGGAAAATTGTACATATTTTGCCAATAAAAAATTTCCTGAGTTCAGTCCGGTTACTTATTATACAGACCCTGTATTCATATGATGTGTAATTGTATCAATAAATAAATAATAAATACATTACATGGATTAAAAAAGGTGAAGCGGCAAAGGTTGCTTCAAGCTTGAAGCTCATAGCAAAAAGGAAACGCGTCGCGCTGCCAAGTCGCACACCGGAGACGCCGTTTTTGCATATCGCACTCTGGGAGCGTGCCGCGCCGCCGCGTACCGGACACGACTCTCCGCCCGACCACTGCCTACTTCCGAGGGTAGCGAAGAGGCACCCGAAAGGTGTCGGCGCTCTGAGGAACGTTCCTCTCCTATAGTGAGGTCCACGTTATAATGGCAGTGTTTGATTAGCAATGGTATTGCTATCCTTGTCTATCATTCAACAACGCGGATAGTGCTATCTCTTTCTCGCTTTGCTCCGTTGCCAGATCATCTTTTAACAATGTGGAATTAATGACTAATTATCAAAATATTTCATATTAATTACAAATCATATGAATACAGGGTCTGTATAATAAGTAACCGGACTGAACTCAGGAAACTTTTTATTGGCAAAATATGTACAATTTTCCATTGGATATCATCAAAGTAGTCCCTATTGGAGTCGATAACACGCTGATACCGGATTTTCAAATTCCTGAACGCTCCCTGGAAGTCGGCAACCTCTATGCTGTCTAGAGCCCTCGTCGTAGCACGTTGAACGTTTTCCAGAGTCCCGAACCGCGTCCCCTTAAGTTGTCTCTTGATCTTGGGGAACAAAAAAAAGTCCAGTGGTGCCATATCCGGGCTGAAAGGAGGATGTGGCAACGTTACTCTCGACTGTTTGGCCATTTGCTCGGTGACGAGCAGGCAGGTGTGCGACAGAGCATTGTCGTGATGGAGGATCCACGAATCAGCAATCCCCGAACGGACTCGATGAACTCGGGTGGTTAGTCGACGGAGCACCTCTCTGTAGTACTAGTCGTTTACAGTTTGGCCGGGTGGCACAAACTCTTTTTGAACGGTGTGACTAACCACCCGAGTTCATTGAGTCCGTTCGGGGATTGCCGATTCGTGGATCCTCCATCACCACAATGCTCCGTCGCACACCTGCCAGCTCGTCACCGAGCAGTTGGCCAAACAGTCGAGGGTAACGTTGCCACATCCACCTTACAGCCCGGATATGGCACCACCGGATTTCCTTTTGTTCCCCAAGATCAAGAGACAACTTAAGGGGACGCGGTTCGGGACTCTGGAAAATGTTCAACGTGCTACGACGAGGGCTCTAGACAGCATAGAGGTTGCCGACTTCTCTGATAATCAGAGATAATCTCTGATTGACAATGGTGTAATAACCGAAACCGGTCTTTCTAAGTATCAATAAATCTGTGGTTTTTTGACAATTTCTTAGTCTTTTTCATTTAATTGAATAACTATCTCAAAAATTAATATTTTTAGGAAATTTTTGTTTTATTCAATCAAGAAAACCATGAAGATTTATCCTCAAAACTTTATGGATTTATCTCTTACCGAATTTTAAATCTGTCTCAAAAATTTAAATTTCATGCGCTCATATCTCAAAAAGTAATGATCTGAAAAAAATGTTTTCCTGAGAAAACGTTTTTGTCTTGATAGCTTGATAGTACACAAATCGAAAAACTTTGAAAAATATCACCAGCAGAAAGTTTTTTTCTTAGCCTCTGCACAACCTAAGATATTCAATAGATTTTGAAATAAAGGAATGCCGATAAACATGTAGAAATAATAATTATTAGCAACAATACATCCCAAAAGATTCAAATAGTTTTCTAAATCAATTTTAATTGAGTGTTCAGTAATTATTGAAAACCGTTTAAATTTTAAATTAAGTTTATTGAAAAATTAATTCAGGAGAGTAGTAGACTTAATAAAATTATGATAGGTTTGCATTGATGGGAAGATAAAACATGAAAGCTATCCAATAATTTGAAATTTAATAAATAACCTCTATTATCAATTGAAATATTAGTTGAGCTATTTAGAATATCTGTGTAAAAGTATTAAAAAGAGTACAGGTATATTGAAGATTTTTTATTTTGCTATGATAGTTATGATTCAATTGAAAATAAAACCTGCTAACTAATAATTTTTAATTCAAAAAATAACGTTCAAGGTCATCTAAATTAGCCTATGAAAAATTGTAAAAAAAGTTATTGATGGATCATGTAAAACTAGTGATATAATAATTGAAGGATTATGTAGGGTATTATTTAATCATGCTATTATGATATGGATGACTTAATGTAAAATAATAAGTTGATAAACATTTTGATATTTTTAAAAGTGAAGTTAATACATCTTCTAGTCAAAGTCATAAATAAAATAGAATGATAGCAATGAACCAATAATAATTTGCAATCAATGAAGAATACTTTGAAGCTATAGTATGAATGACTTAGTACAAGTTCAAATTGAATCAAATTAAAAAAAGAAAGTTTCAACTAACCTTAAAGAGTTTCTAATAAAAGTCCAAGTCTGTTCATTTTCTAATTATAATCATGAATAAGAAAATATAATAGTAATAAAGCAATAATAATTTGAAGACTACTATGAAGCTACAGTATGAATAACAGTACAAGTTCAAATCGAAAAATAAAAGTTTGAACTAACCTTAAGTGTATTAAAATTGAGTTCCATGATCTAGGCTGGAGTAATCTCATTAGATATTATCGTAGCACATCATTCTTTTACTAACTGTATCAATAAAACTGAATTAAATAGCCATTCGACGAGTTTTGAGCGCAGAATCTTGAAGAACAAGTAACACTCATCTGCTCACTACGAATTCAACACGGAGAATGAGACCTGGAAATAAAATCAGCTCTGACACAAACATCTGACGTCAGTGTCAGGTCACAGTATACATACAGTACGGAAACTTGGCTAGTACCCTGACGCTAAAATCCGCCATCTTGTTAGGAAGCGCCGCATTGTAATAGTATTGATGGTAGGTTCGGATCACTTCAATGATCCGGATCAATTGATCTCGTTCACTGCTACGAGCCAATCAGAAGACCAGGATTGGAACTTCCCAAGGTCACGTGACGTGTTAAGTATTGGGGTCATGTAAAAAGCATTGGTTAGATAGGCGATTGATTACAAGTTTCCATTCTGTACTTATTCTGTGGTCAAGTGGTACCTAGGTACTATTTCTTCTTCTTCGTCTTCGTCTTCTTCTTCTTCAATGTCGATACAAATATCAAAAATAAACTACAAAACCAACCTATGATTATTAAATCAACAATAGAATAAATATTAATATTATTAACTCTAATAGTTTTGAGTTTATTTGAATTAAATACTGTAATGCAAAATAGTGATAAATCATGTCAACTTGAACCGCCAATTTCAAATTGATTCAAATTTTTTAGGTTATGAATTTCGGTAAAACTATTAAAAATTGACTTCAAAACTTTACAATAATTATTTATCCGACAGTAAAATGATTATTGATATTATTAACTTTAATTGTTTTGAGTTTGGTTGAATTAAACTGCTGTAATTCAAAATAGTGATAAATTATGTTGAAATGAACCGCGAATTTCAAACTGTTCAAATGTTGTAGTTTATGAATTTCTGTTAAATTTGAACAATTAAGGATGGGTTTCTACCTGAAGTGTTGGAAATAAGGGTTGAGAATAAGGTATTAATTTTGTAATACTATATTTGTTGCATTGACAATGGGTTTAAGCGAATCTTGGCACAAGATTTCTTTTTCCAGCCACATCAATTATTTAACCAAAAATTATTCATTTATTTTCTTGTAACGTTGTTGTTAATTGCTGAATAAATTTGATTTGATTGATTGATAAATTTGCTGGCCAGGATAGCCGAGTCGACTAAAGGTGCATACAGATTGACGCGCCGCGAACATGAGCAATTCACTTTTAATCAGCTGATGCCAAGCTTTTTATATCTGTATCTCACCGTTTCTGTAAAAATACAGATATAGTCAGCTGATTAAAGGTGAATTGCTCATGTTCGCGAGCCTGGTCGTGGGTTCGAATCCCGCTGAATCCCATCAAATAGGCATGGACGTTTGAACATATCATTGCTTCACGCTCGCACTATCCATTACCGGTACTCACGCACAAGCAAAAAAGTTCATGTGGGCATCATCCGCCAATTAAAAAAATATATTTAGTACTCAATTTAATTGACCGAAAGAAGTGAGGTCTAAGATTCAAGTCGACGGTTTGGCATTTCTCTTAATGTTTAAATGTTTATATGTTGCGCATTTACGGCGAAACGCGGTAATAGATTTTCATGAAATTTGACAGGTACGTTCCTTTTTAAATTGCGCGTCGACGTTTATACAAGGTTTTTGGAAATTTTGCATTTCAAGGATAATATAAAAGGAAAAAGGAGCCTCCTTCATACGCCAATATTAGAGTAAAAATCAGACTATAGAATTATTCATCATAAATCAGCTGACAAGTGATTACACAGATGTGTGGAGAAGCCAGTCTATTACTGTATTTGTATAAGGTCTATAGTTTCAAAGACATTAAAGAGGTATGCATCTTTAAGCTGGTTTACACCAAAGTTATTAACAAAATGGTTTTAACTTAATCCTTATAGATTCTATCAGATTGAACGGAAGTTGACAAACACATATGTTCATCATGTGTATGATAAGTTATGTTCAATATCTAATATAATCTAAAAGGATTGAGTTATTAACATTTTTTAAATAAATTTGGTCTAATCGCAGCTTTAAGGTCTTTGGTTTCAATATTTTGTTTTGCAGTCATGGTATTATTATGCGTGCCCATCAGTATCAATATTCTCACATTCGAAAAAACCAATTTAATAGGTTAATAAAAATAAACAAATGAACTAAATAAATGCTGGATAAATTATAATATTTTTGATTCTAAAAAATTAATTTTCATCAGATAGAAAGATCATCACGGAACTGGATGAATTATATCATATGAAAAATACAAATTCAAACGTGAACTGAGTTTGTTAACATAACGTTTAGCAAACAATAATATCAAGCCACAGTATAGCATCGTCAAGAGCTAAATTTAATTGTTACAGTCCTCCATGGAATCTGGTTAGTGGGCATGACTCCAGGATGTGACTAATCGTCTGTACCTCCCCACACTCACAGAGAGGAGAATCTGCAAAACCCCACCTGTGCACATTTCTCTGGCATCTGCCCTGCCCAGTCCTGAACCTATTCAACCATACCCAGAGGTGCCGTGGTAAATCAAAAAGCCATTTGCACGCAGTGTGGGATCAGTGACTATTTCTCTATTTCACACTGATAAACATTTATGAAAGGGACAGATCCTGTTGACATTTTCCCAATCATTCATATGATTTGTGTATTATTTAATAGAAAATAAAATGATTCAAGATTCAAGATTTCTTTATTGCAGAAAACATTTATACAAATGCATAGCATCGTCATAGATTAAACATGGTAAATAAAAGTGTTTAGGCTACATTCAAAGAAATAAAAATACAAACACGAGCATACAAACATCAAACAAAATACCCTCAAATTAGAAACTCCTCTTTTCTATATGGACATATTTCTATTAACATCTTTTTTATGGCTCTTTTAAAATTACCAACTTCTAGCTCTTTTAAATGTGCAGGAAGCTTATTATAAGCTCTTATACCGAACTCCTTAAAACAGTTCAATGTATTTGCATAATTGCACTGGTTCACTCTAAGCTATTCAGAATTTCTAGTGTAATGGTTGTGAACGTTGCTATTTACAGAAATACTTGCTAAATTAATTTTTACATACATAAGACATTCAAGAATGTAAATAGCTGGTACTGTCAAAATCTTGAACTGTCAAATCAAGTCTGGGTGTGGGGAATGAGTTCTTTGAACTGCATTATATTAACATTAACAGTTGAAGATTTACAATGAATAATAAAACAAAGAATATGTATAAGGTACTGTAGAGTGAAAAAATAAAAAGGCTTCTTTAAAGGATGTTGAGAGCACTTAATACTATTAACCCTAAATTTATTTATTTATCACATTGTGTACAAATACTTGAGATGAGGAGAGGCACAACAGGCTCATACCCAAAACTGTCCCATTTCTAATTTATACTATACTGTCCAAATCAAAATGTTGGTTATGTCACTTTCACTTTTCAAAATAAAATTTATGCTCTTCAATACTCAGGCTTCAAACGAGCAAATTTTGAACCAAATAGATACCATTAGAGCCTAGAAACAAAAAAACTAGAACAGTAACTTAATAATTATTCAAAAAGTCTAAATTTTGATTGAAACTAAACATTTTCGAGCTAAAAACCTCACACCTCAAATTTCTGTAGTATTAGAAAAAATTTATAATATATATAAATTAGTAATGTTCAATGGATATAGGCGGATTGGATGAGCCGCGATGCGGCGTCCCTACCAATTTCAAACAGCCACCTCTTAAGGCAGCATTTAAAGGTGATTATGCTGACAACATTTTCCATTTGCTTCAGATGGTTTGGGATATTCCTGTACAGAATGTGACATAGATAGTGGCTGTTAGTCCTGGTACAATTATTTAGCAGGCGTGGCTGCACAATGCCAATGTTATGTTGATGTCTGGCATTGTAGATATGATTCGATAGAATGAAAATTGTGTTTTTATTATGCCAGATGAAAATTACTAAAAGTTTAATATAAATCTGTCTGATATCTGATATTTATCAGGAGTTCCTGATAAACTAACTATGTTGGGTAGCGACTACCGTATCCCTGTTCAGGCATTTTTTAATAATTGCACGCTGTGCTACTGCCAGGGGCTCTAAGGTAGCTGATGAGGCTACCTCATTATATGAGGGATTATATGAAAAGTAAACTACTCTGAGTTGAGAAAGAGGAAGAACCTCTTTTAGGAGTCTGAATGCATATATCATTCTTCGAACCCGCTGCCTTAGGTATGCAACATGTGGAGCCCAACTCAGTCTGTGATCTATTTTAACTCCAAGATACTTACATTGCTCCACACGTTGCAATACACCACAGCCACAAGTGGCCGACTTATAATCATCGCATGAATGAAGTTTAGACAAGGTCCTGCGATGGGGCACTATTGATTTTAGAATACATGGGTAGGTACTTGGTCTTATCAACGTTGAGATGGTGAGTTCAAAGTTGAAAGTACCACAATTGTTTCAATTTCGCACCACATTGGCGAAAATGAAACAGACTAAGGTAGGTCAAATTAAAATAGGTTTTTTACTGTACTGTATGAAAAATGAAACCGATACCGTAATACTGATAAACTGAAAAACTTTATTAATTTATTATATTGTATTACTAATTATTTTATTACACATAACATACATTGTACTTAAAATCCTAAGGATACAACATACAAAATGTACAGAGTTATTCTAAATGATGGTCATGTTTTCAAAAATCCATATTCCCAAAGTACTTATCCGAAATGAACAATCTTTATACAAATGGAAAGAGAAAAATCAACTATTCAGATTTGACAATAGTGCGAAGACAATTGGGGTATTCTTAGCTCAAAAATAATAAATATCATGCCAAATGCATTGTCAGAATATCTTTCTAATAGGGGTAGACAGAGGATGGAACAGATAAATAAGTGGGTGATACAAAAATTTTTCTTCGACATCAGTCAAATATTATAATTATTAGTAATTTATTGTTAACTTCGATTTTTGTAGCTTTGATTATTAGTAAATAAATTTTTATATTGTCTAAACAGCTGATACTCTCACTCAGCGGTCAGGGTTTTGCCCTTGCTGGGTGGTGCCATGTAATTTTAATTTATTTGTAAAATGGCATAATATTATGATCTAGAATATTTCTTTTGTAAGTTTTTTATTTTGTATTTGTTTTTATGGGCAATAAAGATGTTTAAAAAAAAAAATCACGTCAGGCCCCTATTATACCAGGCAGCCAGGTAATGCGCGCGGTCAGACAGGTGTGTGGTCGCTCACTCCATTCTTTAGTCAATGGTGAGGTCCACGTTTTAATGGCAATGGGCAAAGATAGGAGAACAGCGTTGCCGATTCTCTGCCTTGCCACCGCCTTCTATAGAGGATAGCTGATACCGGTATATCTGATGTAATATTAACTGTTCATTCTTGTTTAAAATAATCAATTTATTTTGTGATAATAATCAATTTAGTATGTGGTGAGTGCAAGGACGTTAATCAGGCGGATAATCTTTCCATCTTTCATGGAAACCACATCTGGAATGCCTGAAAACCAAACTTAATTCAGCAATTTTCATTCTCAGAAACCTAAAGGCTTCTCTGGCTCTTAAAAGTGTTTATTTCGCCCTGTTTCACTCCCTTCTGAACTATGGAATTATATTTTTTGGGGTAATTCTAGCAGTGTAGTGGAGGTGTTTAGACTACAGAAGTGGGAATTGAGGGTGATGATAGGAGAGTCAATCCGAACTAGTTGTAGGCCCTACTTCAAATAACTTGGAATTCTCCCACTCCCTAGCCCATATATTCTGGAAACAGGCTGCTTTTTAAAAAAACATATAAATGAATTCAATACAGGAGAAACATTTCACCAATATTCAACCAGATACAGAAATAATTTGAGAGATGATGCACACCGAAGTACTATGTATGAGCGAGGGGTAATAATTTATTCTGTATAAGTATGAAGTATTTGTTTTATTCATTATTGTTATCTTTATAATTGGCAAATAAATGATTTTTATTTTTTTTTATTTTTGAATGGAGTTCAGGTATCCGGATGTACAACTTATTGCCATCTCACATAAAAGAAAAGTCAGGTAAAGATTTCAGATTTTTATTGAAAAAAGAGCTTCTATCCATATGTGCCTACTCAGTGGAGGAATATAAAGATTTTTACAAACCTCAAGATGGAGGTTTAAGAAGATAGATAACATGTTACTGTTTGATTAATGACAAATTGACATATCCTTATACCCCTTTTACAGGTGGACGGAGGATGAAATAATAATAAATAAAAAACTCGGTTTTGAGAAGTGATTCAAATAGCTGCGCATTGGCCAAAGCCATAAAAGACCTTAGTGAGAAATTCGACACTAAATTTGGAAAGCTAGAATCCGTAATTTCAGGACTTCGATCTGAAATCAGTAATTTGCGAGAAGAAATTAGCGCCGTGAAAGAGGATTGTGCTACGGTTAAGGGGGACTGCAAAATGCTCATGTCCGAGAACTCGAATTTAAAAAAACAAATAGCTCAGCTCCACCAGTAGGCCTACACAAGACTGACTAATATAGAAACATCGGGTGTTCCTTCTATGGAGGGCGAAAACGTTTTTTTTTATTGTTGAAAAACTCGCAGGAATTCTAAATGTGCAGTTTCCATCTTCGGATTTTAAAATTAATCAATAAAAAATTAATTAATAGACATTTTAATCGCGCATAAACTTCCCAAAAGAAAAGACGCTCCTCATCTATATATATATATATATATATATATACTAGCCGTCAGGCTCGCTTCGCTCGCCATATCCGTCTAGACAGGGGGCTCCGCCCCCTGAACCCCCGAAGAATGAGATAAGCAGGCTCGCTTCGCTCGCCTGCATTTATCATTTCAGCATTTTTATCATATGTTAGGACGATCCAGTCGGGGGTCCAGACTAAACGTCTGGCTAAACGGATATGGCGAGCGAAGCGAGTCTGACGGCTAGTAATATAATATTCCCAGGAATAGCACTGATTGAAGTAGCAGTGCCCAATCAATTTTTCCGCGATAAATGAATTTCAATCTTCAACTTGGTGCCAACCTAACAAAGTCAACTCAACTTAATGCCAAATTTATTAATTTAGTTACCAGTTAACAACTGTTTCGAAGAGGTACTCTCTCTAGATTATAGTTCTATATTAACATATGGTATGGACATTTCAATTATAATTAAGAGATTGGAATAAGAAGAATATACATGCTAAAAGACGAACTTTAAACCCTTAAAACCACCCTTAGAGTTAAAATTTTTCCAAATCCGTTCTTAGTGCGCCTCTAAAGGACCAACTGAACATACCCACCAAATTTGAACGTTTTTGGTCCGGTAGATTTTTAGTTCTGCGAGTGAGTGAGTGAGTCAATCAATCAGTCAGTGAGAGAGTGCCATTTCGCTTTTATATACATAGAAAAGCGAAATGGCACTCACTCAATGACTGACTGACTCACTCACTCACTCGCAGAACTAAAAATCTACCGGACCAAAACGGTTCAAATTTGGTAGGTATGTTCAGTTGGCCTTTTAGAGGCGCACTAAGAAATCTTTTGGCAATATTTTAACTCTAAGGGTTTAAAGTTCGTCTTTTAGCATGTATATTCTTCTTATTCTCTTAATTATAATTGAAAAAGGCCATACCATATGTTAATATAGAACTATAATCTAGAGAGAGTACCTCCTCGAAACAGTTGTTAACTAGTAACTAAATTCATAATTTTGTCAGGTTGGCATTAAGTTGAGTTGACTTTGTTAGGTTGGCACCGAGTTGGCACTTATCGCGGAAAAATTGATTGGGCATTGGTACTTCAATCTGAGCTATTCCTGAGAATATTATATTACTAGCCGTCAGGCTCGCCATATCCGTTTAGCCAGACGTTTAGTCTGGACCCCCGACTGGATCTTCCTAACATATGATCGTCCTACAAATGAAAAATGCAGGCGAGCGAAGCGAGCCTGCTGATTTCATTCTTGGACGATCCAGTCGGGGGTCCAGGGGGCGGAGCCCCCTGGCTAGACGGATATGGCGAGCGAAGCGAGCCTGACGGCTAGTAATAATAATACCAGATCTACCCTAGATGTGGCGAATGAGTTCAACAATTTTTTCTCAAATGTTGGTGCGAGACTGGTTGTAGATATAATAGAGAATAATGACGTTGCTAGATTATCTGCGCCTGCCCCGGTCTGCGACTGCATTTCATCTTGAGAGAGGTAACTGAGCAAGAGGTGAAACAGTGTGTGCTCGAGATTCGAGGATACTCTGTTCCTGGCTGCGACAATATTCCTGTATACTTGATAAAAAACTACATTGATTTCATTATTATTCCATATCATCAACCGTAGCTTCGCAACTGGTATTTTTCCCGACACATTCAAAATGGCAAAAGTTATAACACTGTATAAGTCAGACGAGAAGGGAGATGTGTTTATTCAATTTCTGCATTATAATGATCTACTATGTAATATTGATAGCATGTAATATATAAATAAAAATTTATATAAAGAAACTTCTCTATTATGCATGGATGAGGAAGGATGAATTTACAGTGAATAATAACGTTTCTATGTATAAGAGTTACATCTCATAACATTTATAATATCAACTATTCAGATTTGACAATAGTGCGAAGACAATTGGGGTATCTTAGCTCAAAAATAATAAATATCATGCCAAATGCATTGTCAGAATATCTTTCTAATAGGGGCAGACAGAGGATGGAACAGATAAATAAGTGGGTGATACAAAAATTTTTCTTCGACATCAGTCAAATATTATAATTACTAGTAATTTATTGTTAACTTCGATTTTTGTAGCTTTGATTATTACTAAATAAATTTTTATATTGTCTAAACAGCTGATACTCTCACTCAGCGGTCAGGGTTTTGCCCTTGCTGGGTGGTGCCATGTAATTTTAATTTATTTGTAAAATAGCATAATATTATAATCTAGAATATTTCTTTTGTAAGTTTTTTTATTTTGTATTTTGTTTTATGGGCAATAAAAGTGTTTAAAAAAATATGGCTACCTTTTTGCTGACGACTTGGGTTTGAAAATTAATTGTCAGTCCAAAAGTGAGCTGGAAAGAGAGAAGAACTCAAGTGATTTAATTATAAATGACTGGTGTGCAGCAAACAATCTATCACTTAATAAGAGTAAAACCGCTGATATTAGTTTTAGATTCACTAGGGAGTTAAGGGAGCATTCCCTAAAATTCTTGGGTATCTATTTGGATGAGAACTTGTCTTAGGATGCGCATTTAGATTACTTATCTGGTAGATTAGCAAAAGGTTCCTACATGATTCGCAGACTTAGTGTGACAGTGCGTACATCCATCCTGCTTAATGTATGTTTTGCTCATTTTCAAAGTATCCTCACTTATGGTGTTATTTTTTGGGGGAATAGTGTGAAAGCGAAATCTATTTTTATTCCACAAAAAAAGGTTGTAAGGATAATCATCAATGTTCCATTTAATACACATTGTAAGCCTCTCTTCATAAATTTTGTCACTACCCTCATTGCATGTTTTATATGTTGTTTGTTATGTGCATAGTAATTTGGAAAAGGATAATATAAACAGTAATTTTCACATTAAACACAAGAAATAAACACAAACTTAGAATTGAGCAGTACACTCACACAAAATCTCAAAAAAATTTCACTTTGTAAAATTATATAACTCTACTCCAGATAATTTCAAATTGCTGCCTCCGAATAAATTTAAGAGCGTGATAAAAGAAATATTAATAAAAAAATGTTTGTATTCTGTTGTTGAATATTTCGAAATAGATTGGAGTCAATGAATTTCAATTAAAAATTTTCATAATTCAATGAGGTACCTGCTTGAGATTGTTATCACTATTGACAAATCTGATATTCTTGAATGTTATCTTATATTTTAAGATTGTTTTGACTAGCTAGGCTATTAGGAATTTGACGGTCTTTATTTCTTTTGTATAACTGACTTTCTTTTAACTTATATGACGTTTGTTTTTAACATTATTGTATTGTTTTGCAACAATAAAGAATGATTTGATTTGAACAATTTTCGACCCATATCTTTATTAAATGTTGTCGCTAAAGTGGTCGAGAAATGCTTTAAAAAGCAGCTTGTTCAATACTTGAAAACAAATAAAATAATTAATATTAACAGACTGGCAGTTTGGCTTTAGAGATGACTGTAACTCCGCTAACTGTTTTTATCAATTGAGCGATTATTTGAGGGCAGGAATAAATAAAAATAAATATATTCTTCTATTGTTTATAGATTTGTCAAAAGCCTTTGACTCAATAGACCGCAAAATTGTACTAGAAAAATTAAAAATCATGGGTATATCGGGACGGACTATCGCAAAATTCGATTGATAGCTTCACAGCGACTCACAAAAAAACCTCAAGGTCCATTGAGCATAGTTTCATTAATTGTGTACTTATTCTTTTTATATTATGTATACTGTGTATAAATGTACATTGTATGCAGTATATTGTTGGAAACAAATAAATTCAATTCAATTTTACTTGCCAAAAAATATATTTTTCAATGATTGAATAATGAATTTTTAAAATTGATATCAAATATTTTGTTTATTGGTTATATTATATTAAGTACGGAGCACACTGGGGACGCGCCGCGCCGCGCAGCCGTGGAGCCGTGGAATTATTCCGGTTGAATTCTTTTCATGTAAATAAGTTAGAATAAGCACACTGGAGGCGCGCCGCGCCGCGCCTTGCCGCGCTACGCAGCCGTGCAATTATTCCGCTGCCGGAACTTTTGGGAGAATACGGAGCAGAATTTTTCCTCTGTGGCTGCGCGGCGCGGCGCGCCTCCAATGTGCGATAGGAGAGGAATTTTTCCTCTGAGCGCCGCCACCTTTCGGGTGCCTCTTCGCTACCCTTGGAAGCTTTTGCTCTTGCTACCCTCGGTTAGCTCAATCTTGTTTAGGTTATCTCATTCAATTTTGCTCCTCGCTACAAACTGCACAAATTTTGCGTACATACACAAAGTTATTACAGGTAAGTTTAAATCATAGAGAAAGAATAGCGTAAGTAGATATCCCATGGTATAGGGAATTTATGTCGCAACTTTTACTGTTATCTCAAGCCGATGACTTTCGATTATTGTCAATTTTTACTGTTTTGTTGGGGTGATAGTGTATGAATGGAACAATTTGAGAGACTACCAGCGTCACACAGCAGCATAGGAAAGAACTATGTGAACTATCGGCTTGGGATAACAGCAAAAGTTGCGACATAAACGCCCTATACCATGGGATATCTACTTATGCTATCGTTTCTCTATGGTTTCAATTTTGTATTGTATTTATATTGTGGCATATCTTCCATTCATTTTAGCGTCTACTTAATATATTATCTAAGCATTCAAATTAAATGAAGTTCGGTATATATATATAGGTTAGACATGACCTCACACGTCACAGAATGAAACTATATAGTTTACATAGTCTAGAACTACTTGAACTACATAACTTCATAATTCCAATCTTATTTTTATAACCCACATTTCATGAGTTGAATTCAGAGGTTCATTATCATAATCATTTATTGATGTGTGTACATGGCACTCCATTGAATGGAGACAGTGGTGGGGTTGTGGGTCATGTCCGGAAAACGGCTGCGCGGCGCGGTGCGGCGCGTTCCCAGTGTGCTCCGTGCTTTACATTGTTAAAAACGATCTGGCAAAGTTGTGGAGTTGGGAAAGGGTAAGGCTATCTGCTTTGTCGAGTGATATCCAATATGGGCCAAAGCCCCAAAATGCTATTTGTAAAAAAAAATTGAAATTTCCTCTTTCCATTGTTTCGTTATTTCGCATAAGTACTTCAGTAGAAAAAATTATTCAAATGTGAGTCCATAATTTAGAAAAAACTGGACATCTGTGTCAGTGAGAGTGGCCGGTATAGTGAGAATATTATCCCCACTAATCCTAATGGGAGTATTCATACTGAGTGAGAACAGTCCAATCAAAATTCATGGGAATTATATTTTCACTGTGCCTGTCACTGATGAGTGAGAGAATTCAGCTTAACTCTGTCTAATGGAATAGTTATTTACAATGAAATTCATAAAAACTTTAATGCTCTAGTCTTGAGTCTTTTTTTGCTCACTATCCAAATCAATAGTTTCTTCAAGCGCTGCGGTTGTGTCCATGATTGAATCATCATTGGCGTCAGAATCTGAAATAACTTTACTCTCTTCTGCATCTGACACCTCCGTAGTTTCCATTTCTTCATCCTTTTCTTCTTCCTCCTTATCCTTATCCTCTTTCTTTGTCTCTCCATCCGCTTCATCATTGTCACTACTCACCTCATCATTCTTCTCCTTTCCATCTTCTTCCTTCTCTTTTCCATCTTCTTCCGTCTCATTCTTTTCATCCTCCTTCTCATTCTCCACTTCTTCATCATCATCTGCTTTCCCTTCCTTCTGCTCTTCTTCGCCTCCCTTCTTCTTCTTCTCCTTCTTCTCCTCGTCTTCATCTCCCTCCTTCTCTTCTGCGTCACATTCGTTTCCGTTTTCTTCACTCTTTCCATCGCCGTTCGTCTGGTTCTTGAACCTTTAAAACAAACAAACAAAATTTATTCTCACTATGAAAACAAATTCACTATTCCTACAAATCCTCACTATTTTTTAATCACTATGAAAACAAATTTTACAGATACGGTATTGCAATCAATCATTTATTTCTTTCCAGAACATACATGAAAATGTACATGAAAAAGTCAAAAACTAAAAACTAACTTAAAGCTAAAGAGAAATTAGTGACTGTATAAAATTCATTTTTTTACAGTAAACTCGTTTATACTGTAGCATGCTAAATCCATCAAATATGCTCTCAGCAATTCCTTAAATTTTGATCTATCAGGTTCATGTCTTATGCAACCTGGGAGACAACCAATAAATTTTATTCCCATGTACGTTGGACTTTGTTTATATTTTTCCTTATTGTGTTTCTTTATTGTAAAATTATATTTATATTTTTATTTAAATTATATTTTTGCAAATAGTGCATATCAAGCTACCAATGATCCAATTCTTTATTTTAATTTTATTCAAGTATATGTATGAGTAATTATGCTTATTTATTTATATTTTCAATTATATGTCATATTATAAAGATATGTTTTGAATATTCTAATTGGCAATAAATTAAATTGAAATTCTGACCAATTCATATTCTTTATTGTTTCATACAATAAGTACATCATCAAAAATGATAGGGAGAGAAAAAATACGGTAACCTTGTGCTATTCCTCTCCCAAATTTAGATAAGGTTACGTTACACATAGTCCAAAATAGATATAGTGAGGTCCACGTTATAATGGCAGTGTTTGATTAGCAATAGTACTGCTATCCTTGTCTTTCATTCAACAAAGCGGATATCACTATCTCTTTCTCGCTTTGCTCTGTTGCCAGATCATTTTTCAACAATGTAAAAAACAATTAATCAACAAAATAATTAATCTTGATTATGAAAATTAATTATAAAATCATTGAAAAATATAATTTCTTGCTTCATAAAATATAATTGATTATTTTGAACGAGAATGAACTTTTAATATTACGTCAATAAACCGGTATCAGTTACCCTCCATAGAAGGCATTGACAAGACAGAGGATCGGCAAAGTTGTTCTATCTTTCTCCACTGCTATTATAACGTGGACCACACTATAGTCTTATAGTTGTCTAATCCTTGATCATCAATCTTTCATAATGTACATGTCATCTCTTCCATCAAATATTAATCCAATCATTGACCGAGCGAAGTGAGGTCTAAGATTCAAGTCGACGGTTTGGCATTTCTCTTAATGTTTAAATGTTTATATGTTGCGCATTTACGGCGAAACGCGGTAATAGATTTTCATGAAATTTGACAGGTATGTTCCTTTTTGAATTGCGCGTCGACGTATATACAAGGTTTTTGGAAATTTTGCATTTCAAGGATAATATAAAAGAAAAAAGGAGCCTCCTTCATACGTCAATATTAGAGTGGAAATCAGATTATAGAATTATTCATCATAAATCAGCTGTCGAGTTGACTATAAATTGCATGCCATGACGCATGCAATTCAATATCTCAATGTAACTTGGTAGAAAATTAGCAGCTGTGTAGACTATAAATTGCATGCCTCATTGAATGCAATAATTTTTATGCACTATTAAATAGGATTCAAAGAGCTTATAACAGCTCGTCTGGGCGCCTAGATGTCTTCTGGGTTTCTCGCGCTAAATTCCGGAAAGCGTTATATGATAATTAAATCTTGCGAAAGCATGATCTGATCAAATAAACAGTTAGTGTATCAGTGTGGATGTGCTTATGGTTTGGGACGTCGTTATAACTGCGCGAGGTCTACTGTTCACAGAACTACTAGTAATTGAGAGTGTGCATTGTAAATTCCACTTTCTTATTTTACTTACTACAGTAACTTGTTGAAACCAACACATCTTCACCTGGGCTAGTGAAACCGATGAATACACATTTCTATAGACTCTTCAATTTCACTTTCCATTACGAATCGCTTCTAAATGATCACTCTTTTAATACTCAAGTTACAACATAGCAGTCGAAATTCTAATGAGAAATAGCACAGCGAAATATAGCATATTCGCTATAGAAGATATTCCACGGTACAGGTCGTTTATGTTCCAAATGTCAAGCCAATTTTCTGTTAACTCAAGCCGATTACTGCCGACTACTGTCTATTACTAGTAGTTCTTCGAACAGTAGACCTCGCTCATGAATAGCCTACAACTTTCAAACTAATGAGAAGGGCCATTGAGAAAGTACAGTATATTGTGAAGATTTATCCATGTCATCTATTATTTTCTCCATTGAAAGTGCTAAAGACATTGTTTCCAGGGACACCGGACTTATAAATGTCTCTCAAGGAGGTACCTTCATATTGTCCCATATTTACAATATTACAACTTTTCTTACAATCAATTATAAGAAATCGGTCAACTGTTAGAAACATGGAATATGCAGTAGGCAATTTAGACGATGAATCGTCTCACAAACGATAGTGAGACGAAAAATGATGGATTTGTTGGTGACAATGACAGGAGGTTGCTAATAATGTTTTTCATGAAAAGTGGATTCAATGTTATGGCGGCTTGTTATGCCTATGCAGAATGTTTTGTGCTCACAAGTCGGTTTCCGATCTCATACACATACTAAAACGAAAACAAGAGCTAACTAACTAAGCTGTGATGTCTCCGGCCGGTTCGGTAGGTCTAGAAACTATTCATCTATGAAACAGGGAAATATCGTGTTGAAAAGGGAAGAAATGGTGCAATCAAGTGAGTTGTTTTCTTCAGTTAATAAATACAGTATGATTTGGAGCGGCTCAGACGTTTCAAGGTTTACCGCTGACAACTCTTTTCCTCTATCGATAGCATTCCAACGATACCATTCATTCAATACAGCACATTTTAGAGCGGGACAATTTATATTAAAACCGGAGGTCTTATTAAAAATCGTTACACATACGTTTCTTAGCCATCATGAGATTGTCGGATCCTCATTGTATAAGGACCTAAAGTTTAAAATTTCAAGTCAATCGGTTAATTAGGAATGGAGTTATCGTGTTCACAGACATACACACACAGACCAACACCCAAAAATCATGTCTTTGGACTCAGGGGACCTTGAAACGTATAGAAAACATGAAATTAGGGTACCATAATTTTTTTGGAAAGCAATACTTTCCTTACCTATGGTAATAGGGCAAGGAAAGTAAAAATGAACAGTGAACTTGCAGAGACAATGGGGCATATGAATAAAAACAGAGCATATTATGCTCATTAGCATGAGCATAAGGTTTTACTCATGAGCATTAGGTAGAAGCATAAGCATTTGCTCATATTTATATGAATAAGCTTTACCTTATACTCTTACCTTATGCTCCTGAACTCTGGAGCAAATGCTCACGTACTTTGAAGATTTTTCATCAGCTGATTCGCCTTTGTGGCCTTACTTTATTTTTATAGCTCACGTAAGCGCTAAATGACTTTACAAATGTTAGCCTATCTATAAATTTGGGAGAGAAATAGTACAAGGAGTATCCTTAGTTTTTCTCTCCCAATCAGTGTTTCTTTTAAAAAATATAAATAAATATGCAAGTAGGAAACACCGCTTGTGCTTGATCGTCTGCTCTGTTCTCTATCACTCTATCCATGAATTGAGTTTTAGGTTAGTTGAGTTCGGAATTTTGAAGTAATAGCGTGAAAAAATGTCATCTTTATCATAATCTTATAATATCAATAGCCTTCTTATAATCGTCTACACTCTCATCTTCTTCTCAAATACCTATTTCCTATTATGTGATGGCTTTCTTTATATTGGATAGGTATCTTTTGTATTTCTTCTTTTGTAGGAATAATAGTGATATTATATCATGGTTGAATCTAAAAAGAGCTTTATAGTTCTCAACTATTGGTTGTGATCGAATCTGGTATAGTTTCCTCTTACTCACACGAATTAGTTGAGCCATTTTACTATGAGAAAAAGGTGAAAAACTGCTCCAGACTAGACTCACCTTTTTTGAAGCATTTGCTTCAAAAGTTGAGCAAATGCTCTAGTTTATTCATACAATTTTGAGGACAAGCTTTTACTTTTGAGCAAATGCTCAAACTATTTTTTTGATGAGCATGAGCAATAGTCCAGGTAATGAATGCTCAAAAGAGGGTATAGAGGGAAAAGTTTGGAAGACAATTTTTGACCCCACAGTTCTGTTCAGGGTAGTAAGGAGGTAAACATATCAAAAGTACATATATATCAAAACATATACCCCTTGTGCTGAGTTGGTGGGGTGGTTCAAAGGTACTATTTTTTGTTTTTTTGCATATAACACGAAAACTATGTATCTTATGGACATAACTGTTATATACAAAATTGAAGCGGTTCAACGCTTTCTTTTCAAGATATGATCGTGGAAGCAAAAAGCTGAAAAATTCATCATTTAAACCACCCTCATCCCCTTAGCACATGAGTTAGGAATGGAAACTTGTAGTATGTTCTCCTCCCAACTAGTCTCAACAAAGCTGCAAAGTCTAAAATTGTGTTCAAAACATTCCCTCCGAATTCCTTTATCAATAGGTCTACTGTTGCAAAACTAGAGTTTTCACACTCAACACTAAAGCTGCTGCAACAGTTGTAGGGAAATGCGTGAAATTGTGAAATTATACATTAAATTGAAGAGAATTTAATGCTCTATAAGCTCATAATCAGCATGGATTTTTCCCATCGATTTTTAAGAAGCTATAAGAGCAAAAATAAAAAAAATTAGAGGCAAACGTGTTTTTTTTCAAAAATGTCACACCTTTAAGAGCGGATATCTCGGAAATCAGAGAAGATATGGAAAAGTTGTAAGATGAATATTATAGGAGATCACGTGAGCTTCAATTTTGTGTATAACAGTTATGCCCATAAGATACATAGTTTTCGTGTTATATGCGAGAAACCAAACAATAGTACCTTTGAACCACCCCCACCCGCTTATCACATGGGGTAGGGGTGGGGACTTTTGATATGTCTCCCTCCTTACTACCCTGAACAGAACTGCGGGGTCAAAGATTGTCTTCCAAACTTTTCCCTCTATAACCCTTCCTTGACTGGACTACAAAGGGTTTTGCTCACATTTATTCATAGAAAATGAAGCATATGCTCCATATTTTAGAAGTACATAAGCAAATGCTCAACTTTATTCATATGGCACAATCATTTTTACTTTCCTTGCCCTATTACCATAGGTAAGGAAAGTATTGCTTTCAAAAAAAATTAAGGTACCCTAATTTCAAGTTTTCTATTCGTTTCTAGGTCCCCTGCGTCCAAAAACATGATTTTTGGATGTTGGTCTGTGTGTGTGTGTGTGTGTGTGTGTGTGTGTGTGTGTGTGTGTCTGTGAACACGATAACTCCATTCCTAATTAACCGATTGACTTGAAATTTTAAACTTAAGGTTCTTATACCATGAGGATCCGACAATAAGAAATTCAATTCAAGATGGCGGATAATTACTAAAAAACCATGTTTTTCACGTTTTTCTCGAAAACGGCTCTAACGATTTTCTTCAAATTTATGCCGTGGATAGCTATTCACAAGCCCTATCATTTCTGGGAAAATTGCAAGAGCTCCGTAACATTCTTGAGTAAAATGACAGATAATTACTAAAAACCCATGTTTTCCACGATTTTCTCAAAAATGACAACTTGACCGATTTTTTTTTCAAATTCATACCCTTTATGAAGGGTTATCTATCAGCTCTATCAACTGGCATGTGTCTTTTTCCTGGGAAACTAATGGGGGGTCCACCCAATCCTTGAGAAATGCACTTTGTAACCTCCTTCTCGTGCATGAGGTAGGTGGGTAGAGCAATTTATAAAAAGAACAAATGGTCGAGATATTTCATCTGTAGAACAGCTGTTTTGACGACTTTTTAAAACATCATCGAATTTCACATTACACAAAGGAAAAAGTACTCTGAAAACAATTATTTAATACACATAAATACACTAGTCGTGGTTTCAAATATGCTGCCGCCAATCGTCATTATTTTTTGTGTAGTTGAGAAGTTGATATTGTGGTAATTATTCATATTGAATGAAAAAGACTAAGAAATTGTCAAAAAAACTACAGATTTATTGATACTTAGAAAGACCGGTTTCGGTTATTACACCATTGTCAATCTCTGATAAACTAAAACTAAATACTCGCCAACTAGTATAAATTCTGCTGCTCTTGTATTTAGTTTTAGTTTATCAGAGATTGACAATGGTGTAATAACCGAAACCGGTCTTTCTAAGTATCAATAAATCTGTGGTTTTTTGACAATTTCTTAGTCTTTTTCACTCAATCGTCATTATGTTACTCTCCTGAATTATTCTCGTTTAAGAATGGGGCTTACAGTTCAATGAGCAAGGAAAATTGTGTGAGTGTACCACACCAGATTTTTATAATTTGTGATTTAAGATTCCAGGTAGAGAAGTAATGGGGACTACACACAGTACACAGAAATTCAAAAAAAAGAAATTCTTAAAAAAATACACAAACATTTTCTTTTTCTTTTTCAAAGATTTTTCTTTTCAAATACACAGAAATTCTTTAAAAAATAAAGATTATTGTTACCTTTCATCATAGTGCTGCTGCCAGCCTTCCATGCTTTTCTTCAAAGTATCTTTTATGGATTCGACATTTTCGGTGAAACTGTCGAGAAACGCCTGCAATTTTGTCTCGATACTTCGCATGTCTTCGGGCGTTTTCAGCCGTTTTTTCGACAGTTTCGATTTCTGGATCTTTTCCGCCTGTAGCTTGCACTGTTCAGCCAGGCGCTTAGCGCTGTCAAGAGAATCGCACAGAAGTTTGCGACCGGCGTCTATGAATTTTGGCTCAGTGTTAGCCGAACGATCTTTTTTCGCGCGTTTTTCCTGTGGACACAAAAATAAATTTCATTAAATAATCAATCAAATTATAAATAATATATATATAAAAGCGAAATGGCACTCACTCACTGACTGACTGACTCACTCGCAGAACTAAAAATCTACCGGACCAAAAACGTTGAAATTTGGTAGGTATGTTCAGTTGGCCGCCTTTTAGAGGCGCACTAAGAAATCTTTTGGCAATATTTTAACTCTAAGGGTGGTTTTCAAGGGTTTAAAGTTCGTCTTTTAGCATGTATATTCTTCTTATTCTCTTAATTATAATTGAAAAAAGACCATACCATATTATGTTAATATAGAACTATAATCTAGAAAGAGTACCTCTTCGAAACAGTTGTTAACTGGTAACTAAATTAATAATTTTGGCATTAAGTTGAGTTGACTTTGTTAGGTTAGCACCAAGTTGAAGATTGAAATGCATTTATCGCGGAAAAATTGATTGGGCACTGCTACTTCAAACGGAGCTATTCCTGGGAATATTATTACTAGCCGTCAGGTTCGCTTCGCTCGCCATATCCGTTTAGCCAGACGTTTTAGTCTGGACCCCCGACTGGATCGTCCTAACATATGATAAAAATGCTCGAATGAAAAATGCAGGCGAGCGAAGCAAGCCGGCTGATCTCATTCTTGGACGATCCAGTCGGGGGTCCAGGGGGCGGAGCCCCCTGGCTAGACGGATATGGCGAGCGAAGCGAGCCTGACGGCTAGTAATATATATAAAAGCGACATGGCACTCACTGACTGACTGACAGACTCACTCACTCGCAGAACTAAAAATCTACCGGACCAAAAACGTTCAAATTTGGTAGGTATGTTCAGTTGGCCGCCTTTTAGAGGCGCACTAAGAAATCTTTTGGCAATATTTTAACTCTAAGGGTGGTTTTTAAGGGTTTAAAGTTCGTCTTTTAGCATGTATATTCTTCTTATTCTCTTAATTATAATTGAAAAAAGGCCATACCATATGTTAATATAGAACTATAATCTAGAGAGAGTACCTCTTCGAAACAGTTGTTGACTGGTAACTAAATTAATAATTTTGGCATTAAGTTGAGTTGACTTTGTTAGGTTAGCACCAAGTTGAAGATTGAAATGCATTTATCGCGGAAAAATTGATTGGGCAATGCTACTTCAATCGGAGCTATTCCTGGGAATATTATTACTAGCCGTCAGGTTCGCTTCGCTCGCCATATCCGTTTAGCCAGATGTTTAGTCTGGACCCCCGACTGGATCGTCCTAACATATGATAAAAATGCAGGCGAGCGAAGCGAGCCTGCTGATCTCATTCTTGGACGACCCAGTCGGGGGTCCAGGGGGCGGAGCCCCCTGGCTGGACGTATATGGCAAGCGAAGCGAGCCTGACGGCTAGTAAATAATATTTCAAAAGTAATCATTAATTTTCTATTTTCTATGAAGGTACTATTATAGAGTATTATAGCTTTAAAGTGTCCCAGGAAAGATGTATCAGCCGAAGACAATAGATTCGACATGAAATCAACAAACAATGAGCATTAGAATTCTCTTATCTACCTTTTTTCGACATATATAGATTTTTCGATATTAATGAAATAGACCTACTTACAACTATTAAAACGTCAACAAATATAGTGAGGTCCATGTTATAATGGCGGTGTACGATTGACAATACTGTTGATGTCCTTTCCTATCATACAACAAAACAGATAGCGCTATCTCACTCTAGCTTTGCAATGTTGTCAGTTTGCCAGAATATTTTATTTTTACAATTCATTATCAGTCGCCATTTTTTTTCTTCATTCTATCGAAATACTTGAGTACACAAGTCGTATAATTGATTTAAAATGTATTTTTGAAACAATTAAATAATTTTTAGACATTACCGTATGAGAAACACTAATTAAAATTCCCTGAAATGACATTTTAAAAGTTGATAACTAACCATCCTAGGCTTCATCCATGCTTCAGTTAGCCTACACGTATAGGTTAGACCTACTTGTACCGGTATAAATAATATTGAGAAGGTTATTTCAGAATTATTTCCATTGAAATTACTTATTTCAAATAGGGTTTCTATTTTTCTATTATTTTTAAAAGAAATTGGAATAAAATAACTACCAAATAATTTAATTTCTGTTGTTTTGAAATTCAGATTGTTGTATCACAGCTTTTTAAATCAGCCGCCATTTCAGGTTTGTATAAGAATAATAATCTGATCTCAGTTATGGAAGCAAATTTTCGAATCAAATTATGGAAAAAAATCTCCTTGATTAATTTGACATTAAATTGATTATGTAATCAAGGAAATGATAATTATTATTAGATCAAATTCAATGGGATGAATTGAGTAACAGCTGTGTACACTCAGTGGCAAAATGGAGAGACTTGGCAACGTTTTTCTCCTATCTTCCTTCACTGCCATTATAACGTGGACCTCACTATAGAAATTCTAAGGATATGGTGGGGAAGAGGAAGAAATTTCCAATAAGACTCATGAAGTTTTTGAATGTTTCTTAAGCGCTCAACGTTGAAAAAGAACATTCGTCGAGTTCAAAGCCGAATCTCAAACATTAAAGCTTATACTTTGCTTGAGAGTGGTCATATATAAAATAGTGTGTGTATTCAACGTTTTTACAATTTCTAGCAGTTTTATAATTTTCAGTATTCACGGGCACCATAATTTCCTTTATTGACCGAGCGAAGTGAGGTCTAAGATTCAAGTCGACGGTTTGGCATTTCTCTTAATGTTTAAATGTTTTTATGTTGCGCATCTACGGCGAAACGCGGTAATCGATTTTCATGAAATTTGACAGGTATGTTCCTTTTTTAATTGCGCGTCGACGTATATACAAGGTTTTTGGAAATTTAGCATTCCAAGGATAATATAAAAGGAAAAAGGAGCCTCCTTCATACACCAATATTAGAGTAAAAATCAGACTATAGAATTCATTATAAAAATCAGCTGACAAGTGATTACACAGATGTGTGGAGAAGCCAGTCTATTGCTGTATTTCCATAAGATCTATAGTTTCAATCAGGTACTTGTGAATGAGAATACTGCGTGAGGTCTACTGTTCACAGAACTACTAGTATGAGAGCGGCGCGAACACCTAACCATGTCATGAGACCATTGTGGCTCTCCATCGAAGCAAACTAGTAAATTTTCTGTTAAGTGAACGGTTTTCGTGAAATTTGCCATCAAAATTTAAAATGGCCGCCATTTTGAAAATTGACATCGAAAATTTTTACTTTTATTTTTTAAAGTGGAGTCTTCATAGCATAAATATTCATGCCAAATTTCAGATCAATACAACATTTCGTTTTCGAGATAAAAATTACTAAGTGAAAAAACAAAATGGCAGCTTTTAGGATAACCGCTCAGTTTTGGACACCCCAAATACGACATTTGTAGTCCCCTATCATCTAGGAACGAGCCCTAAAATGTTCGACACTACTTCTGAAACACCCTGTATATGTCTATGTGAACCGTCCGACGACCCTCTAAGATTTAAAGAACAGCATACAGGATGAAATTGCCAAAATTACGCCTGCAATGCGTGTAAGGGTAATATCAAATACTAAAGTCGAATCGGAATAAGAATGGTGCTGGCCTTGACTACCTGCGGTGGATAGTTGGCGGAGAGTTGCCCCTTCCCCTTCCACCAGCCACAAGTGTCAATCATTCTCCCTACTATACGTGCTACACCTTCACTCCTCCTTTCCTCATATTCATTCCCTCTCTCTCGCACACACATGTGAAGAAGAGGAAGAAGAAGAAGGGGAAGAGAGGAGAAAGAGAAAGAAGAAGAAGATGAAGAAGAGGAGGGAGAAGAAGTAGAAGAAGGAGAGGAAGAAGAAGAAGGGGAAGAGGGGAGAAAGAGAAAGAAGATGAAGAAAAGGAGGGAGAAGAAGAAGAAGAAGAAGGGGAAGAGGAGAGAAGAGGAAGAAGAAGGGGAAGTGGAGGAAAAGAGAAATAAAAAGAAGAAGAGGAGAGAGAAGAATATAAGAGGAGGAAGAAGCAGGGGACGAGGAGAAGGAGGGAATGGAGAAGAAGAAGAAGAGGAGGAAAAGAGAAAGAAGAATAAGAAGAAGAAGAAGAAGAAGAAGAAGAAGAAGAAGAAGAAGAAGAAGAAGAAGAAGAGGAGGGAGAAGAAGAAGAAGAAGAAGAGTAGGAAGAAGAGAAAGAAGAAGAAGAAGAAGAGGAGGAAAAGAGGAAGAAGAAGAAGAAGAAGAAGAAGAAGAAGAAGAAGAAGAAGAAGGAGAAGAGTGTTCCGCCCTTCCACTAACCTTTTTACCGCCCATACGCCACATAAGATAAGTGGGGGACTGCGCTCCTCCGCTGCAGAGAAGGGGCCAGCACCATTCTTACGACTTTAGAAATAGGTACTCTAAGGCTCAACCCCCACCATCTCGACTCAAATCGTACGACTCCAGTCGAGGATACTCCAGTCTATCGACCTTACGACTTTCTTGCTCATTGTCACTTCTTCAGTTCCATGCTAACTCCATTTCTTACCTCATATTATTAAAAATATGAGATAAAATTCGTCACTACTGCGCATGTAACAAATTTTATAATGATTATTATGAATATATTGTCTTATCTAATTATTATTGTCTTATTTGAAATGATAGAACATCACTTTCATAAAACATAACCTCACATTCATTAAAAATGCATCTCAAGTCGAGGCTCGACCAACATGTCAAGTCGACGCTCGACTCAGTCTCACAGTCGTGGAGACTAGAATCGACTGGTCAGAGTGTCACCATTTGAAAACACATGCTGCGTCGTGAAGAGACTAGAGTCGCAGTCTCTTCTCGACTTGAGTCGCGTAAGTGTGAGTTGAGCCTAAAGTGTAGTCAGAGTGGGGAACGTCAACATCATGACATACTCTTCAAAACTGCACGAAACAAAACTTCAAATACATACTCACATTCTGAGAATGAATTAAAACTTTTCTGGCTCTTACAATGTGTTTTCAAGTTTTGAAAAAATAAATTATGATGCCGCACTCTGTATTCATACTACAATAATAGACCCGCAGGCTTTGAGGTCTCTGGTGGGTCCAACTACCTGAAGGTAGAAAATGCAACAGGTTGATGGGATCGGAAAGGGTTGTCCTATTGTTTATAAAGGTGGCAATATTTCTTCCTTCGTCCTTTTTCTATTGTTCTATAATACAGATGGAAATAAATTAGAAGTTGCAGTTGCTCAAATGCTAATTAATGAACAATTACAGTTGAACCTCTGTATAACGAACTTGATTATCCCGTGAAAAAAATCGCTGCAGAGAGGTATTCGTTATTGAGAGGTTGCTCTGTCAAGAAAACTGCCACAATCTTATGGATTTTATAATATATCTAGGGCGGTAATTAAATTATTTGTAGTAAGTGTCTTATTGGCCAAAAATTAAAAGAATATACCATTCTCATCAATATTGAAATCGTCTTTCGGTTCATAATATTATATAAGAACTTTTCTGAGAACATTTTCTTTCCAGAATTCACAAGAGGGTAAATATCAACACTAGCACTCTCACCCGATATCACTTTTTGGACGATGCCATGCCATTTTTTGAGTTTTTCTAACCACCCGTTTACCTTAAAGCTACTGTTTCCAAATGATATTGAGAATTCTAAAGCCTTTTCATTGATTAAATTCCCTGACAATGTGAGATTTTTCTCGTGCATTACAGTCACCCATTTTATCACCGGTTATCAGTATTATCAAATGTACAAATTTACAATGTTGCAAATCATTAGCAGCACTTAGTATTAGAATCTGATCACGATCTTTTAGAAATTCAATGAAACTGAGTGCATTAACTTAACCAGCAAAATTGAAATGTGTAACAAAAGCAAATGGTGGGAGGATGGAAGAATCCAGCATTCCCGTTCCTTTATCCATGAATGGCGAGTTCCAACAATTGAAATGTGTGGCAAAAGCAAGAATAAGAAAGTCCAGTCGTTGTTTACCTGCCTGATCTACGAATGACAAGTTCTCGAAAGTCTATTTCCAGTAACTTGCATTCAATTTCCGACCACCTTATCTTCTTCCTACTTGAATTGCCATTATTTTTAGTCTATTGACCATTCTGCTGAAACTGAACAATAAATTCCTTGAAAATGACCGCTTCCTATACACACTACATTTTGTATGTTGAAGTCTAGAGAAAACTTTGTTGTTGAGAGGTCCGAAATTCGTCGTGGGACGAATGTCATGGGACCAGGTAAAAATTCGTTGTGTAGAGGATATCGTTAAGTGGAGGTTCGTTATAGTGAGGTTCGACTGTAATTATTATTAAACGAAAATCCAAATTAAATGCTGTAATTCACCCCGAAGACTTCTGATACTGCAGATATTGACAACAGGGTAAACAGCTAGATGGAAATTCGATTAGCGCTACTATACAAAAATTATTTGTCAGCCCGGGAATTTTTGTATAGTAGCGCTCATCGAATTTTCATCTAGCAGTTTACCCTGTTGTCAATATCTGCAGTATCAGAAGTCTTCGGGGTGATATACAGCATTTAATTGGAATATCGTTTAATAATAATTATTCATTAATTAGCATTTGAGCACTTGCAACTTCCAATTTATTTCCATCTGTAGACTGGCTGGCGCTTTGGCTTCGTATAAAATGAGCGCTGCTATCCAGAGATTGTCAGTTTGGTGTAAGGGTAAGCATTCCTGACCGGCAATTAGGAGGTACTGGGTTCGGTTCCCGGGCTGACAAATAATTTTTGTATAGTAGCGCTCATCGAATTTCCATCTAGCTGTTTACCCTGTTGTCAATATTTGCAGTATCAGAAGTCTTCGGGGTGATTTACAGCAATTTATTGGAATTTCGTTTAATAATACTTGTTCTATCATAGTTGGAAAGTTTGATCATTTTCTTAATTTTGAGCATTCCCTGTTGCTGTTGACTATAGAAAGCACGTTTCGGAGTAGATATTTTGTGGACCCATGAGACGTTCGAACTGGTCGTATTATTCAACCCGGTATAAAACTGCTATAAAATTACACTACAAACTTTCATTACACCAAAAAATTCTCATTTCGAATCAAACCTTGAGTTTCAGTACCTAGTATAGTTCATTTGACGAGAAAATAAAGTAAAAGCATTGAGAAATCATGCTCTCTAGAGATCTATCGGTCTACGGCACACAGATAATCGTTTTCTTTTACCATAGAAAGATGGACCTCTAGAGAGTATAATTTCTCAATATTTTTACTTTATCTTCTCATCAAATGAACTAGGTAGGTTAGTAGGTAGTTGAACGTCTTATACTTCTCACGAACTTGATTCTGAGCCAAATAATTCCTTGGACAAAGTGATCTAACTTTTTCGGTATTTTTACTCATATTATAGTAGCTGAAATGTATCAAAATGGTAAATGTGTAATAGTTATTTGTGCAACTAGTGCGCAAAGTGACAGTTTGCTGCACCGAAAGAAACGTTTACGCCCTCGCCTACGGCTCGGGCGGAATGGCTTCTTGAGTGCAGCAGAGGAACTTTGCGCACGTATTTCACATTGAGTTTTTCCTACAGTTACCATTGAATATAAAATTATAATTTTATAATAAATAAATAAAATAGAATGTAGTATGTGTGTTTGAATGGCGGCTGTGTGCCGTCAACTGCTGTCATCCACTGTTGTCCACACCATTAAGATTCTTATAACGTGCACCAGTCACAGTTACCAACTTAATTTTGATTTTGCTGCACTGGTGCTCCATATAACCTACTAACTATTTTGCGTTGCCATGTTGCAAATCTGGAGTGCAGGAAAAATTTTTCCCGCACTAGAGCGGAAAAGTGATTCTTTGCGTTCTGTAATCAGTGCAGCAATGGCCACTTTTCAACGTAACTGTAGGAAAAGTGTAATTTCGTATCAGTGAGTAAAAATAGATTAGGGGGGCTTTGTAATAACACTAGTAACAATTATTATCATAGTCCTTAGACTCCTAAATCCATAGGTCCACTTGCCAATACGCATGTGTAGCCTAGTACTCCACATTACTCCAAATCGTGCTCTCTTTAGATGACAAATCACCTTTGGGTCCAACTTTCATACTAGCCATCAACAATGGGCATTCATAGACCTAGGAACAAGCTGACCCTTTCCAACAACCTGTTGCCCTGTCCAAGGTAAACTTGGACCAATCACAGACCTTGAAGCCGACCCTCGCGGAGCACGGGTTACCTGCTAGTAGGTGAATAAAATGTTCATAATTACTTTGGGTGCATCATCATCCTCGTCGGCGTTCGTCTTCATCTTTGTTTTCCTATCTTCCTTCCTGTAAAAACGAAACAGTTTTCAAAAATTAACCATTTTTCATGTCGAACATAATGACTCGCAAAATGTTCAAACTGTATAAATATCTACAATATTTAATATTATTGAAACATAGAATGCTCAGTCAAGAGATAAAGGTTCAAATTAAAGCCGACATTTTTCTCTTGATAGAATCATCTACAGTGATGTCCACGTTATAATGGCACCTTGGCCTCCTCTACAAGACGTATGGAGGCGTCATGTAGAGGAGGCCAAAGTCCACCCAGGACTGTAGAGCCAGATAAAGTAATAGTATATTTCGCACCTAGAGCAGAAAATGAGATTTTTCCGGCTCGAAATCGGTTTTCAAGTCCGGGGCCGTAGGCCGAGGACTAGGAAAGATTTAGAGCCGGAAAAACATTTATGCCCCGTGGTGCGAACGCTATTTTTCGCCACACACAAAAATAAACAATATATATGAGAATAGTTGTTTACTAAGCACTTCTGAAAGCAGAAGTAGAAGGTGATAGCTCTAGCAAATCTGAGGTAATCTGAATATCAGGAAATTGTCAAAGTATTTTTATTTTTTATTCTGATTTGTCTAAATAACCTAAAAGATGATTGATGTTCAATTATGTAGGAGGTCGAGTTTATACTTTTTTATTCTTTCAAATGACAATAAGATGATATTATTATAAATGTTTTAATTATTGAATAATGAAACTAATAATGAAACGTTTTTTGATCAGCTGTTTTTTGATCACCTTTCTTAGTTTCATGTTAGCGGCTGGAAAGGGTACTCTTTCCGGCCTAAAGAAACCTGTTTCTTACGTCAGACGAGAGTCGTCTGCAAACAAGGTCTTTCAGATCTACGTAGGGACTGGGAAACAGCTGCTTTCTGTGCAGTGTGGCGAAAAATACATTCTCAAAGCGGCGTTTTAGGCTAACGCCTGATCTCTTCCTTGATTGACCGAGCGCAGTGAGGTCTATGTTTTAACTCAGATTTTCTTTCGTCTGTCTGTATGTATGTAACGCATTCACGGCCAAAAGCGTTGATAGAATTCTATGAGATGTGGCAGGAATATTCCTTTTTTTAACTGCGCGTCGATGTATGCACAAGGTTTTTTGAAATTTTGCATTTTAAGGATAATATGAAAGGAAAATGAAAAGGAATTTCCTTCATACTCGGATATCACTATACAGAGTGAGTCATATATGTATGGGAACCCTTCAATAAGTTGGAGACAGTTGTAGATATAATACTGGAGCTTTCAATAAATTGGAGACCGTTTTAGATAAAATACTGTAACTTTCAGGATAAGTTGGTCGAATACTCTATCTTTTCACGTACTACTGAATTTCAAACCCTCATAAGGGGGTGACTTAGGGGTTGTAACTCGAATATTTTAAATGTAAACACCCATTGTGTGGTACATCATTCAAAAGCCCTTTTTAAAACAAGAAAGATGGCATCGACAAAAATGTTCTATGATACTTTTATTCAAAATGGCGGATGATTGAACTTTATCAATAATTTCTTTAAAAACTAAAACTTCAATCAGCCGCCATTTTGGATACAAGCATCATAGAACTTTTTCATTGATGCCATTTTCCTTGTTTCAAAAAGGCCTTCAAAATGATGAAGTTCACAATGGGTGTTCACATTTTGAAATATTCGAGTTACAACCCCTAAGTCATCCCCTTATGAGCGGTTGAAATTCAGTTGTGCGTCAAAAGTAGAGTATTCAACCAATAAATTATCCTGAGTGTTACAGTAATATATTTACAACAGTCTCCGACTTATTAGAGGGTTCCCATACATATGACTCACTCTGTATATCTATCCTGTACTCTGTGAACTAAATTAGAACGAAAAGGAAACCTTTTTGAGTTTAACAAGTCTTTATAAAACACTAGCCGTCAGGCTCGCTTCGCTATCCATATCCGTCTAGCCAGGGGGCTCCGCCCCCTGGACCCCTGACTGCATCGTCCAAGAATGAGATCAGCAGGCTCGCTTCGCTCGCCTGCATTTTTCATTTGGGCATTTTTATCATATGTTAGGACGATCCAGTCGGGGATCCAGACTAAACGTCTGGCTAAACGGATATGGCGAGCGAAGCGAGCCTGACTGCTAGTAATATAATATTCCCAGGATTGAAGTAGCAGTGCCCAATCAATTTTTCCGCGATAAATGCATTTCAATCTTCAACTTGGTGCCAACCTAACAAAGTCAACTCAACTTAATGCCAACCTGACAAAATTATTAATTTAGTTGCCAGTTAACAACTGGTTCGAAGAAACTCTATCTAGATTATAGTTCTATAGTAACATAATATAATATATATATATATAAAAGCGAAATGGCACTCACTCACTGACTGACTGACTGACTGACTCACTCACTCGCAGAACTAAAACTCTACCGGACCAAAAACGTTCAAATTTGGTAGGTATGTTCAGTTGACCCTTTAGAGGCGCACTAAGAAATCTTTTGGCAATATTTCAACTCTAAGGGTTGTTTTTAAGGGTTCAAAGTTCGTCTTTTAGCATGTATATTCTTCTTCTCCCAATCTTTTAATTATAATTGAAATTTCCATATCATATGTTACTATAGAACTATAATCTAGATAGAGTTTCTTCGAAACAGTTGTTAACTGGCAACAAAATAAATAATTTTGTCAGGTTGGCATTAAGTTGAGTTGACTTTGTTAGGTTGGCACCAAGTTGAAGATTTAAATGCATTTATCGCGGAAAAATTGATTGGGCACTGCTACTTCAATCCTGGGAATATTTTATTACTAGCAGTCAGGCTCGCTTCGCTCGCCATATCCGTTTAGCCAGACGTTTAGTCTGGATCCCCGACTGGATCGTCCTAACATATGATAAAAATGCTCAAATGAAAAATGCAGGCGAGCGAAGCGAGCCTGCTGATCTCATTCTTGGACGATCCAGTCGGGGGTCCAGGGGGCGGAGCCCCCTTGCTAGACGGATATGGCGAGCGAAGCGAGCCTGACGGCTAGTCAGAATATAGAATTATTCATAATCAATCAGCTGACAAGTGGATTATTTATTGCATGCATTACACAGATGTCTGGAGAAGCCAGTGAACAGGTGACACCAGATGAGAAAACTGCGTGAGGTCTACTGTTCACAGAACTACTAGTTAAATATATATTAATGTTTCAAAGTACCTGTGACTCTGGTAGTAGGACTCAGCAGCCCAAGCCTTAGCACGTAGCTCGTACAAGGGGTTCGGATTACACATAAAACAATCCCAATTATCCAATGCCTTCAGTTCTTCGAACACGTCTCTATTGAAATTTCTCTTCACGCAAGCCTTGAAAAAACATAAACATTTGTAATAAATAAATAAAATTTTACTGCCAAGAAACAAACAAGACATACGCAACGTCAAAACGTAATTAATTCATTACACCACACTTAAATAACATGTAATTGAAAACTTAATAACTGAAAATTGGTCTTAAATTCAAAAGATAAGATATTTATTGATAATTGTTACAAGGCTGTAGCCTATAGTAACATTTACAAAAATTGACAATATAAATTTGAATCAAACATAAGAAATGAATAATTATTGACAGTTCCGCATTATTAATCAATTACAAATATTGAAGAAAATAATATTGCATTTATTGAGCCATCAACACTATACGGCGAGGTGGAACTACCCTTGGATCTCCCCACCATTCAAAGCCATACGCTAATAATAATAATAATACTATACTAGATCACATTAGCAAACTAAAGTGTATGGAACATAACCTACTTTTTGGACTATAATGTATAAATAAAAATTCGGGGAAGAAACAGTTTTGGGCTGTGCCTGTTGATCCTTCCCCAATCATTTTAATGAATTGTGTTCTGTGTATCAATAAATATTGAAATTAAATATTTGATTTGTGTAACAAAATTGGAGCTTACAGTATTTATCTTACAACTATTTATATCTTCTATAGTTTTCGAGATAACCGATCTTGAAGTGTGACGTCATTTTTGAAGTTTGCCTCTAGTTTTTTATATTTTTGGTCTTGCAACTTTTTAAAAATACCTAGATGGAAAAGTCCATGCTGTTCACGAGCTTATACACATACACGACGCACACTACGTATGAGCTGACGCACATACACTCATACACATACACACATACAGACCAATACCCAAAAACCAATTTTTGGAATCAGGGGACCTTGAAACGTATAGAAATTTAGAAATTGGGGTTCCTTATCATTGAATTTTCTTCACTTTGATGAATAATTTCACCCTCTACCGCATTTCCCTACGACTGTTTCAGCAGCTTTAGTGTTGAGTGTGGAATCTCCATGTTTTCATATACAAATTGAAAAATCTGGTGTGGCGCACTCACACAACTTTCCTTGCCGTTATGAAAATTGATCACCTGACGCTAGTGTTCCCGCGCATCTCAAGTCTACTATTCAAAGATTTGAGCCAGCTGGTGACAGGGCAATAACGCTGGAGACACACGAGGTCTGCTATCTCTTCATAGTGAATCATTTAATAGAATCAACAATTGCCAAAAGTTTGCAATTGGATATACACATTTTTCTCCAATTTCGAGCTTATTTTTAATTTTAGGTGAAAATGTTACTGAACATTAGTTGTAGAGATTCTCATGCTCAATCTTTACCACTTGGAATGTTTTGTTTAAATTGTATCTGAAGCCTGATAATTAAGAATCTAAAATCAAACTTTGCATAGATGGGGCGGAGCTCCTGAAATTTTTACAGATATGGGACTTGTGGCTTATCGATGACTATTTAAGGTATAACTTTAATCAAAATCGTTGGAGCCGTTTTCGAGAAAATCGCAAAAAACCCTGTTTTTGACAACATTTTCGCCATTTTAGCTGCCATCTTGAATCGCATTTGATGGAAATTGTTCATGTCGGATCCTTAAATTGTAAGGACCTTACGTTCCAAATTTCAAGTCATTCCGTTAATTGGGAGATGAGACAGACCAATACCCAAAAACCACTTTTTTGGACTCAGGGGACCTTGAAACGTATAGAAATTAAGAAATTGGGGTACCTTAATTTTTTTCGGAAAGCAATACTGTCCTTACCTATGGTAATAGGGCAAGGAAAGTAAAAAGGAACTTGCTGCAACGACTGTTGCAGCAGCTTTAGTACAGGCTAAAACACTACAAAATATATGTAAGATGCATATTTTTCGAGTTATATGTGAGAAACCAAAAAATGTTACCTTTGAACCACCCCCAACCCCTTAGCACAGAGGTTATTAGTGGGGACTTTTGATATGTTTAGCCTACCTCCCCACTACAGTAAACAGAACTGCAGAGTCAAAAATTGTCTTTCAAACTTTTCCCTCTATAACCCTTCAACTGGACTTAATCCAGACTGGACTTAATTTATGGACTTAATCCAAACTGGAATTAATGTATGGGGAAATTTCTCTACTGCAATCATTCTTTTCAGGTTACTGATAAAATATTTGAGAATTTTATGTAAAAAGCCCCCTCGCACACCATGTAGGAATTTGTTTATAGAAATGAAATGAAATGAAAATACTCTTTATTAGGCGGAGTTAGGACTAGAAAGTCCTTTCTACCACTCAACCTTAGACTTAAACTTATAGAAAGGGGTGTCTTAGTATTGCCATCTTTATATGTATTTGAATGCTTGCTTTAGGAGAAATGTTATCGGATGGGCACGTTACTGTCGGTCCCGGCTGAAGTATGACAGTCGTAAGGCCAATTGACGGCTTAAATGATATAAATTCAGGCGGTGGGACCTTCCCGCAAGGGACTCCCCACCAACAAAAGCCATACGAATTTACTTTTTATTAGGAGAAACATTCAAGATTTTGGAATAAACTCTGACTTTCATAGTCATACCATTCTAAACAAATACAAAGTTTGAGTCAGACACTGCCGTTACAAAGTATCAAAACAGAGCTGGCAGCAAATGTCCATAAAATTATTCAACTGTCTACCTGAATCCGTAAGAGTGATGGATAACGCATCTTACAGGACGTATTTGAGGGAATTGTTAATCGGGAAATGTCTGTATACGGTGGATGAGTTTTTCGCAGTTGAATTTTGATTGGTGTGTTATATGTTTTGTGTTAATATTTTTTATATTAGTCATATAGACTAGTTATGACAAAGTGTAGTTTTTATTGTTTATTTGGGACATGATATCTTGACGTTGTTGTAACATTTCCAATGTTTTTCAACAATAAATGATTTGATTTTGAATCGGAAAGCCTGTCGTGCCGACTGAAAAACCTCCCCGTGTGGCTAGGCCCAGATTACCTTGCAGAATCCGCTGTTGCATTTCTCGCAGAGGAACAGATTTCCACCCTGGCCGCACCAGCGACAGTACTTTTCGTCCCCATCCTCATCAACGGAGAAATCTCCATCACCGTAGAAGTCGAGGCATTTCTGAAAATCACACAAGTTGCTACTATATTGAGTGCATTGAATACTCAACTGCAAAACATCTATGGCGACACTAGCCGTCAGGCTCGCTTCGCTCGCCATATCTGTCTAGCCAGGGGGCTCCGCCCCCTGGACCCCCGACTGGATAATCCAAAAATGAGATCAGCGGGCTCGCTTCGCTCGCCTGCATTTTTCATTTGAGCATGCTTTATTCCATCAGAAAGTCAAAGTACTTCCTCGCTCGATTCAATCACCCAAACGCAAAAAACCGCTAATTTTGGGCTTATCTTTGACGTTATTGCAAATTCCTTCTAACACAACATTATTACACCCCAGCTGATCTTCTGTAGTAATTTGTACATTTTCTGTTCATTTGTACTCGATAAAGCTGAGAAAGTGAAAAAAAACGCAGATTTTGGGCGTATCTTTGGCGTTATTCCAAATTGAATAGTTCTTAATTGTAGTGGTTTCCAGCACTACCTTCAATTTAGAACAAAATTCAATAATTTCAGTCAATGAACATAACTTCTTAATAAAATATTTCTATTATAAGTGCTAATAATTTCTATATTATAAAGAGTGACACAGAATAACGGGAACTTTTAAAAACGCCATAAAACATTAGTGGGGATGGTAAAAATGATTTTATTCAAACTAATGTAAGGTTAAGACTTGCCATTTGAAAATTATTAATAACATCTATCACCTTTTTACAATTACTTCTTTAAGATGGCTTCCTCCTGAACGAATACACTCTTGAAATCTGTGTTGACGATTCCTCATTGATCGCTGCAACATCTGCGTTTCCTGGTCCCATGATCTGTCCACCTGCGATTCAAAATCTCAAATGTTTGATCTCAAATCAAACATTTTACAACTTGACCAATAACTGTGGTTGAATCATAACAGACAATTCAAAATGAAATTAACAATATGCCAGCTGAAATATTGCAGCAATCGTTCAGGAATCTCAACATAGATTTCATAAGGGTATTCGTGCAGGAGGAAGCCATCTCGAAGAAGTAATTGTCAAAAAGTGATAGATGTCATTAATAATTCTCAAATGGCAAGTCTTGAACTTTACATTAGTTTGAATAAAATCATTTTTCCCTTCCCACTAATGTTTTATGACGTTTTCAAATGTTCCCGTTATTCTGGGTCACCCGGTATTTTGGTAGTTTATCACACTTCTACATTGTCTAGGCACAATTTGGCAACGGTGCGCGATTGGAAAAGGATAGAGCTATATGTTTTGTCTAAGGACAAACAAGGATAGCAAACCAATGTCGATGAGACTGTTGCTGACTTTAGATCGTGCACTGTAGTACTTTAAAAAGTTCCCTTTATTCTGTGTCACTCTGTATTTCATCACAATTATGAGATTTTATTAAGGTCAGATTTCTAGGACACTTATTGAATATATTGTACTGTTATATAAGTTTAATGCTTTATTAGGTTAATAGGTTCAATAAACTGTGGTTCTAGAAACAATAAAAACCACCCTATGTGGCACGGCAAACCATCGTATGGCACGGCAAACCATCGTATGGCACGGCAAACCACCGTATGGCACGGCAAACCATCGTATGGCACGGCAAACCATCGTATGGCACGGCAAACCATCGTATGGCACGGCAAACCATCGTAAGGCACGGCAAACCACCGTATCGCACGGAAGTGGCGCTAACTTTTGTCACTTCTTTGTGGATTGGGACTAAGAAATAATGCCACATCCACATTCGGTCAATAAGAAAGTTAGAATTTCATAAGTGAAGATGAGAAATCAATCGCGAATTACGAATTCATAAGAAAGTTAGAATTTCAGAAGATAATATGAGTAATTAATTGCGAAATACGAAACTGCAACAACATTTGTTTTGGGCTGGTGCAATTGTTGCGGAGAAAATGCCGAGTTGGAATGTTGTAGACCGTTTCCATTTCTACCGTTAGACAAGTATAGCAAACCAATGTCGATCAGACTGTTGCTGACTTAAGCACTGTAGCACTTTCAGTGAACCGTTTGATACTGTAAATATTGTGAATTGGAGTAAATAAATTTTGAATTGTTAGAGGGTACCTCTGCCTTACCTTACACACTAGCACTTTGAGGAAGGAATGCAAATGACATGATTTCCCAGCCAATATGAACGGTGTCAGGTTCACCGAGCAAACAGTGCACTTCAGCTGCTTATCTTTGGTATCTTCAAATTCTGTTGAAAGAAAACAATTGGATTAGATTTACTATCAAACTTTATCTACTTTTCTACTATAAATCAAATTAAAACAACTGCCAACATCAAAGATTCGGTTGCACAAAAGTCGGTTGGTTTAATTCATACTTTGACACAGTCTACTATTGACCGGGAAATAGTAAGATTAGTGCTTCAACAATGGTATAATTATTACCAACAATGGTATTATTACCAACAATGGTAATATGGTATCGCGGAGTGACCAAAGTTTGATCAAATCAAATCAAATCATTTATTCGCCATACAATAAGTTAAAATAATAAAATTAAAATTAAGCATAAATAATACCAAAATCATAATTAGGTAATATTCAAAACATAATAAAAGAAAAAAATACATAATTTTATTATCAAAAGTCAGTGACTCAGTCAATGCTTTACGCAGATGATACCACTTTCTTCAATTCAGACTCAGATTTTCAAAAACTTGCTTTTACGATACTTTAAACCAAGCAAGCATATGGTTCAGGGCAAATGGTTTCCTATTGAATAATAATAAGACTCAACAAATGATTTTTAGCTTAAGAGAGATTCCAACAGATAATAGTGTAAATAATGTCAAGTTTCTAGGTATATATATTGACGAAAAATTAATATGGAAGCCACATATTGAGTATGTAAATAGTAAATTGTCTAGGGTTATTTATTTGTTGAAGCAATTAAAAAATTATGTACCTGATAGCTATGTAAGGTCAGCCTATTTTGCATTTTTCAAAGTATTCTTTTATATGGCGTGTTGTTTTGGGTTAATTGTAGCCATGTTAGCAATATACTTTTACTTCAGAAAAAAGCCATCAGGATATTAGCAGATGCGCGTAATAGTACTGAGCATTGTAGACCTTTGTTTATTAAGTTGAGAATCTTGACAATCATAAATCTTTATATATATATACTGTTCTAATACATGTAAAAACAAAGGTAGAGAAAATTCCAAGACATACCATACATTCTTATGCAACAAGAAATAAGAATAGACTGAATATACCATTCCAAAGGCTTTCAAAGTCAATGAATAGCTACACTATTATTGGTCTGAAACTGTACAATAAGTTACCTCTAAGCTTAATAAATGATAGATTTAAAATGAAACTTTTCAACTGGTTAGTGAAAACACCAATGTATTCTATAGAAGAGTTCTTGGATTCCGATATGATTATTGATGTTTGATTCCTTGATTGCTTGAAGGTTTTCTTTCTTGTTTTAACATTTTGACAGGGCCTTGTTTGTACTGTTTGTATAGTGATGAATATTTGAATTCTTCTGGGCTTACTTTAGATGTAGTTATGTTTATGTGTTTATATATGTATATCGTATATACTTTCAATTACATTAACTTATAACCTTCTGACTTGCATAATGTTAGTATAGTTTTGACTTGTCTATTGCCAATGTTGCTTAATGACAATAAAAATTTATTTATTTATTTATAAAATAATAAAATAAAAATTAAGCATAAATAATACCAAAATCATAATTAGATACTTTTCAATGATAATTTGGCATCACCAGCAAAAGGAATTAAGCCTTGCCCGCTGGTGAGAGTTGCAATCAGTTGGTTATGCTTGAATAAATCAACTGATCATAGCGCTTGAACCTCAACAGAATCTCCTACTGTGAACACTGAGGCTTGAACCACCTTACTTTGGAGGACGAGAGCTCAAGCTCTTTGGATAATTTGTGTTACTCTTCTGTGTCACGGGAGCAGCATGTGAGCATGGTTTGCAGTGAAAGGTAACGTATCTGATGCGGAAGCTGAAGAGGAAAGTGCCCACCAGGTACCTACTAACAGCCTATCACGGCCTCTTCCATACTCACATCAATTTTAAGTTATTTTAATTATCCACTGCATACTGCCGTTAATTACTGAAAGTTGATTACCCTGATCTACTTTCAGCCTACTCCATTTTAATAATCAATGATTTGATCTTATCAACCTATATAATTATTTAACTTTATTAATTTTCTGTTTTTTTTCTCTTAAATATTCATATTAATTAAAACTTTTACAATATTTCCATTTATAAATAAACCCTAAGTTTAATTAATGAAATTAATGTTTTGGTAGAGAGTTAGTGAGAAGGATATTTTTAATATTCTTTCCGAAGAATGGACATTGGTATGTCCAAAGCTCCGCCAATTTATGTAGATGCATAACAATATAATTATCTATAGTTATTATATTACAAATTGCTTTTTCATATCATATACAGTTCAATAATTATTTTCTTAGTCTATATCATGTAAATTCATCTATAATTTTGCTGTATTGTAAGCTATTGTATATAAGTGTATAAGCCAGTATATATTGTAATCTACATAAATAAAGTACTCAATCAATCAATCAACTACGGTATTCTGATCTGGGGCCAAGTAGGAACATGTGAAAGGATTCTCCTGCTGCAGAAAAAAAGTTCTTCGCATCATCGGTGGTGCACCTCCCCTATCTTAAGGCTCAACTCACACTTACGCGACTCAGGTCGAGAAGAGACTCAACTCTAGTCGAGAGCATGTGTTTCCAAATGGTGACACTCAGACCAGTCGATTCTAGTCTCCGCGATTGTCACCATTTGAAAACACATGCTCTCGACTAGAGTCGAGTCTCTTCTCGACCAAATGGTGACACTCAGACCAGTCGATTCTAGTCTCCGCGGCTGTCACCATTTGAAAACACATGCTCTCCACTAGAGTCGAGTCTCTTCTCGACCAAATGGTGACACTCAGACCAGTCGATTCTAGTCTCCGCGACTGTCACCATTTGAAAACACATGCTCTCGACTAGAGTCGAGTCTCCTCTCGACCTGAGTCGCGTAAGTGTGAGTTGAGTCTTTGTAGTTTGCAAGGGCTGACTGACTGTCTTCAGCCGATACATGTACAGGTCATTGCTGCAGTCTACAAAGGCTCAATTTGTGTCACCAAGATGTGTCACCAATCGATTCTAGTCTCCGCGACTGTCACCATTTGAAAACACATGCTATCGACTAGAGTCGAGTCTCTTCTCGACCAAATGGTGACACTCAGACCAGTCGATTCTAGTCTCCGCGACTGTCACCATTTGAAAACACATGCTCTCCACTAGAGTCGAGTCTCTTCTCGACCTGAGTCGCGTAAGTGTGAGTTGAGTCTTTGTAGACTGCAAGGGCTGACTGACTGTCTTCAGCCAATACATGTACAGGTCATTGCTGCAGCTGGGAGGGGAGCTCCACAGGATTCAGTTGAGATGTCAATATTGCATCAGCACAACATCAGGAGGCACACTGATATCAACCAAGGTCTGTAAATACAGGTCATGACACAATCCCGTGATGCATTGCAAAATCGCCATTTTATGGGGTTCTAGTTCACCAATTTTCAAATTTATCAGCTGTTATCATTATAGATTGAACAACATGATGTGTTATTTTGTTATATTGTTCAAGGGATATTGCTTGGCTTTGAATTGTAAAATAAATTCTTCCCACAGAATAATAATATTTAGATTCCAACTAGGAACTGAATTGTTGATTTTTAGATTGGGAACTTCACATTCTTTTTGAGGTTTGCCTTTTGTCCCAATGCCTTATGAATCATAACAAGTTACAGGAATAAGAACAATTTTTAATAATAAAAATGAATTATTGAACCATTTATTATTGAAATTTCATAATTAAAAAATCGAAAACCTGAATTTACATATTATCTGAACCAGAAAATTGTTTTTAAAACGCATAATGCATGATTTTGTTATGAACAGATTGGAATATTTCAAATTTACGGCCATAAAGACCCCACATAATAATGGGCGATGTAAGTGTGACGTAAGCCGTTGCTACGACGCCATTTTAGTCTCTAAACAAACCGTTGCTATGGAGAGAGAGCATGTTATTCTTATGGGTCTAAAACATCACCTTACATTTACGAGTATATCAATGAAATAATAGATTTCTAAGAGTTGAGAATATTTTTTTCAAGTTATAAACACTCAAATCATCAATTTGCAGTATTTATTCAGATCGAATAAATTTTTTTGGGACAGCCAAAGCAGAAAGTCTCATGAAGTAGTGCATAGTACTATGTATGTAGGCTGCTATGGTAAGCCTAGTTGAAGAGAAAGTAAAAGTGCCACATGAATTCTTACCTGAAATTTTTAATTATTATTTTGTTTTCAATATAAGTTTACTTTCACAGCATAATTATGCTGGAAGTTTTACAGTCTGCTGTTTCACATTAGAAATGTTTATTTGAAAATGTATACAGTCTGATTTCGATCACAAATAAAAATGGTTTGAAGCAAACGAACATTTTCTTTGTTCCTGACTGGAAACATTACAGTGAAAAGGCAGGCTACATACAATTTTTTAGATTTCCTAAAAATCCCAAGGCCTAGCTCGCCTCTATAAGTTCTGTACTACATTTTTAGGTTATGTTATTGTAAATAAAAATAATATTTATCAAATTTATCTATAATAACTACATTAGTGAAATTATTAATACAGTAATTCAAATACAATTATGTTTACAGTGAATGTAGCACATAAAATACATAATTATTTGCTTTACTTTACATGTTCACTTACCCCTTTTAGATTCTTGTAAACATCATCACCGTTTAGTTAAAATGTAGGAAGTTTACAACATGATTAGTGGTCACAGCATCTAAATCTTTTTACTGTGTTGAGGAGTTCATTCAATATCTTACTATTTAACGTAAATTGAAAACAATTATATACTTCAGAAAACCTCAACACCAAACTTATAAGTAAGTACCTAGGCTAAACCAAAACACCTAACCTATATATTTAAGCTTTAGTCTACTCTTAGGCCTCTTTCACACGATAGGAGACGTGCAACTTGAACACTGAACAGTGTTCAAGTTTTTTTGTCGAAGTACATTGAGTCAAATCGTGTCTTTCACATGGTGACTCCTATCCAGGAACCTCGTTTTGTCACGTCTTTTCCCCTCGAGGCAAGCAGAGGCAAGATCTAACAACTATGTTAATTAGATACTGCCATCATAACGTGGACCTCACTATAGTTGTCTACAATTGGTTGACAATGCCAAACTGGCGTTGAAACTCAACTTAAGGTGCGTACAGACTGTCGCTCTGCTCCGCAACCGAACGTCACTCCAGCAGAGCGATTGATGATCGACCGGGGAGCAACAATGGTTCGACCGGGGAACGCGAGAAGATCTAACATCTTCCGTAACGTTCATGATGGGTGCGTGGGCGGCGCGACTGTAGTTCGATGGAGGAACGAGGGCGGTACGAGGGAGGAGCGTGCTCGGTGCGGGTTGGAAGAGCGTATATGTGTACGCAGCTTTAGATTTACTTACTTGGGAACTTTTTACGGAATTTCTCTTCATCACGCGACACCTCGACGACGCAGTTTTGCGAGGGGTTTCTAACCACTTTTTCGTTCACCATTTTCTGAAAAAAAAAACAAAAAAAATTGTTGTATTAGAATAGAAAGATATGTTCTCTTCACTATACAATAGTAGGCTAATTTATTATTAATAGCTTATCACAATAATTATATTAAAAATACAGTCGAGATAATCCCTGGCGGTAGAACACAGGACATGAGTATATAACTCAAAACACAGACTATCCTACCAGACAAGGTAATTATGAATATCAGTACAAATAATTGACTGAGCGAAGTGATGTCTAAGATTCAAGTCGACGGTCTGGCATTTCTCTTAATGTTTATATGTTGCGCATTTACGGCAAAACGCGGTAATAGATTTTCATGAAATTTGACAGGTATGTTCCTTTTTTAATTGCGCGTCGACGTATATACAAGGTTTTTGGAAATTTTGCATTTCAAGGATAATATAAAAGGTAAAAGGAGCCTCCTTCATACGCAAATATAAGAGTAAAAATCAGACTATAGAATTATTCATCGTAAATCAGCTGACAAGTGATTACACAGATGTGTGGAGAAGCCAGTCTATTGCTGTTTTTCCATAAGGTCTATAGTTTCAAACAGGTACTTGTGGATGAGAATACTGCGTGAGGTCTACTGTTCACAGAACTACTAGTAGTAGACCTCACGCAGTATTCTCATCCACAAGTACCTAATTGAAACTATAGACCTTATGGAGAAACAGTAATAGACTGGATTCTCCACAAATCACTTGTCAGCTGATTTATGATGAATAATTATATAGTCTGATTTTTACTCTAATATTGGCGTATGAAGGAGGCTCCTTTTTCCTTTTATATTATCCTTGAACTGCAAAATTTTCAATAACCTTGTATATACGTCGACGCACAATTAAAAAAGGAACATACCTGTCAAATTTCATGAAAATCTATTACCGCGTTTCGCTGTAAATGCGTAACATATAAACATTCAAACATTAAGAGAAATGCCAAACCGTCAACTTGAATCTTAGACCTCACTTCACTCGGTCAACTAGTATGAGAGCTGCGCGAACACCTAACCATGTCATGAGACCATTGTGGCTCACCATCGAAGCAAACCAGAGGAAATTTCCGGGCACCGAGTGGTATGTCGGCACTATATCAGTCAGAGAAGATTGCAACATGAGGTTTATTGAGGAAACAAACATGGCGCTTCATTTCATGGCGGATCAGCTGAAAATTAACTTCTTGGACTAGACTTATGAACTGTAAAGGCAACACCTTGACTGGGATGGTGTGCATCTCAATAAAGGTAGGCGCACACAGATCGTCATCGGACGGACGGCACGCATCGGATGATTAGATTTGATGCATTGTTTTCAATTGGAGTGCGCATACCTATGCGGATGCGGATAGGTATGCGCACTCCAATTGAAAACAATGTATCAAATCTAATAATCCGATGCGTGCCGTCCGTCCGATGACGATCTGTGTGTGTCTATCTTAAAGAGGGAGCTAACATATTGAAGGCCGGCATTTGTAGTATAATACAAACTGAAAGGGAGAAGAATCTTGGAGCCCCTACTGAGTGCATCTCATAGCAATCATCACTTCCTGCGCTAATCAGAAATGACCATAAAATAGATAAAAGCAATAACACTAAAAATAAAACACAATACATCAACAATAGTGAAAATACTAGGATCATGTCTATGAATATAAGACCATTGACGGGTAAAATTGAATTGCTGGAGTCTGTTTTGTATGACAATGGATGTGCCATTGTTTGTTTAGCTGAGACTTGGCTCAATGAGTTGAAATACAAGTCTCTAAAAATTAAAACGTTAAGGTCATTAAAACAATCTCTCAATTTGGAATCCCTTAGAGAGATCTATTTTGGTCTTTTCCACTCATTACTGTCTTATGTAATAGTTTTCTGGGGTAGTTCATGTGACTCTGTTGAGGTTTTCAGGATTCAAAAATGGGCTATTAGGGTAATGGTTGGGGAGTCACAAAGGAATAGCTGTAGACCCCATTTCAAAAGTCTTAAAATTCTTCCTTTACCCAGTGTCTACATTTTGGAGGCCCTTTGTTTTGTTAAGAGAAATCAATGTTATTTTACTCGTGGTGATGATCTTCATTTTCATAATACCAGGAATAAACACTTGTTGAGAGATGAGATGCATCGCTCCACTTTCTATAAGAGAGGCGTCAGAAGCTCTGGTATCCAATTATATAATATTTTACCTGATATCATGAAGAGTATGAATGAACGCGACTTTAGATCTCAATTAAAGATAGATATCTCCAAGAGTGCTTTCTACTCAAAGGAAGAGTACATTCAATATTACTCCACATTTATCTCTCCGAGTGTAAAAGAGTTCACGGAAAAAATTATTCAGAACCGGAGAAGTCTGAAACAACGAACGGGTTCTGAGCGAATTTAGGTTTCAACCGGACATCGACTCAATTTGCAATTCATATTTTCAGCCCCGTTCCGTGCGCCCAAAGACCGTGTATCAATGCCAAAACAAATGCGGCGAATAACTGGTGCTAAGACCTCCACTAGCCGTGGTTCCATCCCACAGAAAACGGCGAAAAATGAATGATTCCAGAATATTTTTGCACGGTTGTAAGCCGATGATATAGGTGGACTAATTATTGTTTCTTTTGGGAAGTCGAAATGGTGAACACGGACTCTTTTTATCTGAATATTGATCCTTCTGTAAAGTCAAACGAAAAAAGGAGAGGAGAGGATACAAGAGAAGCAGAAAGGGATGGAGAAGGAGAAGAAGGAGGATAATTCCATGTCATTGTTACTGTGGGCTGTCTTTTTTCTTCGACCATTTAGAGTTTTTGACAAGTTCCTGATCCCCCTGTTTTAGGTGGGCAGTGGATGTTATTTAATCTATTTATCTATCTATTGAGAACTATACTATTGCTTCTAATATTCATAGATAAAACAAAACCGGGAGTGGAGTTACTATTTTACACTCAATCCATGGCACTAGTAAATTAATTCAAGTAGCCAAATTGAAAGAAGTATGTGTCGAAGAAATATTTGAATGTTGTGGTGTAATTGTAAAAAACGGTAAGCAAAATTTTATATTAATAAATATATACAGACCACCCTATGAAAATAATTTTCTGCAATTCATGGAAATTTTTGAAAATACTTTATGCATGGTCAAAGCTCATACTTTGTTCACCAAATTGTCTTATGTGGCGACCTCAATATTATGTTGACAACCTTGTAGATAGCTCTGGAAAAGATATTCTCTATGGCTTAATTGGATCTTATAACCTCAATATTGACAACCTTGTAGATAGCTCTGGAAAAGATATTCTCTATGGCGTAATTGGATCTTATAACCTCAATATTGACAACCTTGTAGATAGCTCTGAAAAATATATTCTCTATGGCTTCATTGGATCTTATAACCTCAATATTGACAACCTTGTAGATAGCTCTGGAAAAGATATTCTCTATGGCGTAATTGGATCTTATAACCTCAATATGACAACCTTGTAGATAGCTCTGGAAAAATATTCTTTATGGCTTCATTGGATCTTATAACCACAATATTGACAACATTTTAAATAGCTCTGGAAAAGATATTCTCTATGGCTTCATTGGATCTTATAACCTCAATATTGACAACCTTGTAGATAGCTCTGGAAAAGATATTCTCTATGGCTTAATTGGATCTTATAACCTCAATATTGACAACCTTGTAGATAGCTCTGAAAAGATATTCTCTATGGCTTCATTGGATCTTATAACCTCAATATTGACAACCTTGTAGATAACTCTGGAAAAGATATTCTCTATGGCTTAATTGGATCTTATAACTTCAATATTGACAACCTTGTAGATAGCTTTGGAAAAGATATTCTCTATGGCTTCATTGGATCTTATAACCTCAATATTGACAACCTTGTAGATAGCTCTGGAAAAGATATTCTCTATGGCTTCATTGGATCTTATTGTCTCAATATTGACAACCTTATAGATAGCTCTTGAAAAGATATTCTCTATGGCTTCATTGGATCTTATAACCTTAATATTGACAACCTTGTAGATAGCTCTGGAAAAGATTTTCACTATGGATTAATTGGATCTTATAACCTGCATGTGACCGAGCAGCAAACTGGAGTGGACCACAGAACATACCGTCTCAGCCAACTTGACTATTTTCCATTTATTCATATGCAAATACAACTCAGGTTGTATGCAAAAACAATAGGCATTTGCCCAAAACTGCTTCAAACCTTAAGCTGTGTTTTTACCAAAGTTATTAACAAAATGTTGATAACTTAACCCTTATAGATTCTATTAGATTGAACAAAACTTATCATACACATGATTAAGATATGTGTTTGTCAAATTCCTTTCAATCTAATAGAATCTGTAAGGATTAAGTTATTAACATTTTGTTAATAACTTTGGTGTAAACGCAGCTTTAATTTGGAATATACAGTCTAAAGGTTATGTTACTTACGTAACTTAAATGATAACTCAATGCGCACACAATTTTAAGTCCACAAAAATTACACTACAATTTTGAATTTATAAGATTGATCAATTTCCAAATAAAAATTCAACATAAATCTTCCTTCACAATTGCAAAAAATATTGAAAATTTTACTCAAGTCCAAAATTATACTAATGTACACATCAAAACATATGATTTTATAACAGATATACGGTACCTAATCAACACCACAGAACAAAAGTACTGCCTCCACTCTCTGACAACAATATTATAATACTTAAATTGAATTTAAAGTCTCTTACGGCCGGTTGCAGAATCGTCACATAAAGTAAAAATCAGGCATTTAACTTATTTATGAAGCCATAACTCCACTTTTCGTTGCACAGATGTCAAAGTAAACTATAGCTCCTATAAAACTAAAAACGCCCAATTAGACACATGATTTCGTTGCAGACTCTTCAAATAGAGCTTATTTATGTCTCCAATCGCTAAAAACTGTCATTTAAGTTATGGGCCCGAAGTCGTGCTGTAAAATCCAATATCTACTCCCATAAAGATACCTCTTAAGGTCTTTGTCTACTCCCACCACATACATTTTAGAGGTTGTGATAGCTTTTTTTTGAAAGATGTTTACGAAAAACCACCAAAAGTAAATTATTTTTCTCTCCCTATGTTTTTCAAGTTGTTTATAAGCTCCAAATCACTAAATATGGTGAGAAATCTCGCCTAAAGCCAAGAGTCGCCAAGTTTATCAATATTTTATGTGAGATCTTTTAGGTCTGTTCACAGTGATGTCGATTAAAACTTTCCCTGATGCCAAGACATTGCTTGGATAGAAGTGTGTACGGAAATGTACAGAAAAAAGTGATTAGAGCTACAGTGTGACCTATGTGTGATGCTAATTCGAGATATAGCTAAATGGGCTTCCGCAAACGACTGTGCAACGACCAACCATTTATGTGAGTGATTTTAAACTATGTCTCACATAGCTATGTTTGATTTTATGTAACGACTCTGCAACCGGGCATTAGTATCTTGAACAGAAGAACCGAAAAAAGAAGTTTTACCAAACCGTATCAGGACCTGTTTAAATCCTTGGTCTCTAACCAGGATTGGAATTCTTGGCATATCTACGATGCAAGCGAAAGTGTTAAGCTCTTCTACAACAATTTTCTACACATATTTGAAGTTTGCTTTCCCAAGATGATTTACAGAGAAAGGAAGGAGTCACTCAATTCTGGATGAATGAAGAGTGAAATTGTTGAAGCAAGAGATGAGTTAAAAGAATTATACTGGCGTACACTCCGTACACGGAGGACAACATCTAGAAATAGAGTACAAAGAAGCTAAGAAACAATACTCCTACCTGTGTAGAACAGCAAAAAGAAAATTCTACAAAAACATATTCTACAAATAGAGAAATCAAAAAATGTAAGTAAGGCTTCATGGAATGTTGTAAAAAGCTTAAGGCTCTGCAAAGGCTAAAAATAAACTTTCTACTGGTGATATTTTTCAAAGTTTTCCGATTTATATATCATCAAGCTATCAAAATGAAAAAGTTTTCTCAGGAAAACATTTTTTTCTGATCATTACTTTTTTAGATATGAGCGACTGAAGTTTTAATTTTTGGGACAGAACTTTTCAAATTCGGTGAGAGATAAATCCATGAGATTTACGGGATGGATTCTTCATGGTATTGTTGATCTAGTAGAACAAAAATTTTCTGAAAATATCAATTTTTAAGATAGTTATTAATTTTACTAAAATAACTTTTAGTTGAGTTATTTATGGTAAAATGAATAACTTTTTCACAAAAATTTTCTGAAAATATCAATTTTTAAGATAGTTATTCAATTTACTAAAAATAACTTTTAGTTGAGTTATTTTTGGTAAATTGAATAACTTTTCCAAAAATTGATATTTTCAGAAAATTTTTGTTTTACTAGATCAACAATACCATGAAGAATCCATCTCATGGATTTATTTCGTACCGTATTTGAAATGTTCTGTCCCAAAAATTCAAACTTCAGTCGCTCATATCCCAAAAAGTAATGATCGGAAAAAATGTTTTCCTGAGAAAACTTTTTCATTTTGATAGCTTGATGATATACAAATCGAAAAACTTTGAAAAATATCACGAGTAGAAAGTTTATTTTTAGCCATTGCACAGCCTTAACAAATGATGATAATATAACAAACCACTGTAAAGTGCGTACTGATATACGCGCCGCGAACATGAGCAATTCAATTTCAAACAGCTGACTATATCTGTATTTTTACAGAAACGGTAAGATACAGATATAAAAAGCTTGGCATCAGCTGATTAAAAGTGAATTGCTATGTTCGCGGCGCGTATATCAGTACGCACCTCAATATATGCTTGAAACAAGATAAGAAGGTTATAACCGATCCTGGTTTGCTGACAAATATTTTCAATAACTACTTCATATCCGAAATTCGGAAGTTAACTGGCACCACAATTGAGTCCAACATTGATACAGCCCATGAAATATCAGATAGTGACTTCCAGCTCTGGCCAACTACCACGAAAGAGATCAAGGATACCATCAATCAAATAAGTGCCAAGTCGAGCTTTGGTGTGGATGATATCCCTTGTAGTTTGATGCAGGTATGTGTAGACTCAATAGCCGGACTCCTATCAACCTTGATAAACAAATCTTTTTACCAAGGCCAGTTCCCTGATCCAATAAAAATATCGAAAGTAATACCTGTCTATAAGAAAAATGAGAAAGACCAAGCAATTATCGACCCATTGCAGTACAAAGTGTTTTCTCTAAAATATACAAAATTGCTTTTTAGGATACTTACACCCTACCTAGAAAAAAAATTGTTCAATGAATATCAATACGGCTTGAGAAAAACCAAGTAGGCAATTATCGATCCATTGCAGTCCAAAGTGTTTTCTCTGAAATATACGAAATTGCTTTTCTTGGGATACTTATACCCTACCTAGAAAAAAGAGAATTGTTCAATGAATACCAATACAGCTTTAGAAAAAACAGGAGCACAACCGACGCCATCTTCGATCTGATAATTAAAATATATGAGAATCTGGATGAAATTGGAGAACAAATGTATATTTCTCAATTGCTTGGAGAACAAAGCCTATTGTATAATATTATGCACTTATTGGTCAACAAATATTCTTATTCTTATATTTTATGATATGACGAAAGCCTTTGACCTTCTCTCTCATAACATACTCTTGTATAAATTGTCAAACCTAGGAATAAAGAATAAACCATTGAGATGGATTGCCACCTACTTGAAGAACAGAGCCCAGACTGTAAATGTAAGATACTTAGTACAAGATGGAATGACTAAATGCTATAAATCATCCGTTTCACCGCCAATACACACCGGAGTCCCTCAAGGTTCAATTTTGGATCCGGTATTGTTCTTACTTTACATAAATGACATGGCGGATAATATCTATGAACGGGAAAAGCGAGGCTGTTCGCAGATGACATCAGTCACCTAATACAGGAAGACAATATGAAAAGCCTCCATATCAGAGCTCAGGAAGGATTAAAGAATGTGAGTGATTGGTGTCATGCTAATAGTCTAATACTAAACGAAGTGAAAACTAGAGCTTTTTGTGTAGTTGAGAAATTGATATTGTGGTAATTATTCATATTGAATGAAAAAGACTGAGAAATTGTCAAAAACACTGATTTATTGATAATTAGAAAGACCGGTTTCGGTTATTACACCATTGTAAATCTCTGATAAACGAGTTTATATATTCGGTGTAATAACCGAAACCGGTCTTTCTAATTATCAATAAATCAGTGGTTTTTTGACAATTTCTCAGTCTTTTTCATTCAATATGAAAACTAGAGCCCTGCAGTTCTATAAACTATAGCACGATTCAACTCCTCTTCTCAGACTAGAGGGATCTAGTGTAAAGGTCGATGAAAATATAAAATATCTAGGAGTTACTATCAGCAGCAACTTGAAATGGCAGACTCACATTGACCTTATTTCGAAGAGACTGGCTGTAGTTTGTTAATGGTGAGCCGATTGCGAACCTTACTCGACACTGAAATACTAATGAAGGTGTACTATGGCTGCTTCCAGAGCATAATGAATTAAGGCATAACATTCTGGGGGAGCAGTCCTAGCGAAATACGTGTGCTTCTCCTGCAGAAAAGGATCGTTAGAATGAAAAACACTCCATTTACATGGGCTACTTTTAATAAATTAATAAAAACAATATAAAAATCTTGAAGTACCCTTCATTTTTAAAAACTTTGAAATAGTCCAACAACTAGTTTCGACCATTAGGTGATTTTCAAGTTAAAATGTAGAAAATAAATAAATGGTATCAACTTGTTTATTTCAATTTTACATTTCAATGACCTAATGGACGAAACTAGTTGAACTATTTTAAAGTTTTTAAAAATAAAGGGTACTTCAAGATTTTTATATTGTTTTTGACCGAAGCGAAGCTGAGGTCTTAGTTTCGACTCGATCGGCCTTTGTCTGTTTGTTTGTACCGCAGTTTCAGTCGCAGTTATTGTCCGATTTGGATAAAATTTGGTATGCAAGTTCTTTGAAACAGGGCGCAGAAACGTATGTGTAACGATTTTTGATAAGACCTCCGGTTTTATATGAATTGAATATAGATTGTGCCGCTCGTTGTAATGAATCGATCAACTTTTCATGAAAAACATTATTAGCAACCTCCTGTCATTGTCACCAACAAACCCATCTAATTTAAAATAATTTTCCGTCTCACTATCATCTGTGAGACGATTTATCGTGTACATTACCTACTGCATATTCCATTTTTCTGTATACTGCACTTTCTTAATGACCCTTCTCATTAGTTTGAAAGTTGTAGGCTATTTATGAGCGAGGTCTACTGTTCGCAGAACAACTAGTTATTAATCGTTAGAATTATATGCAATGAAAACTACCTGGCACATTGCAAACCTTTATTTATTGAGACTGGAATACAAACACTCCCTTGTCTTTGAATCAGCTCTGATGGTTGAAAGAAGACCGGATTATTTCCAACGGAACCAACATATACATGGATACAACACAAGGCGACATAATGACACCCATATACTGACAGTGAGAGCTGGACTGGCGCAAAAGGGGCCCAGATACTTATGCAGCAGGATTTACAACCATCTCTCAGAAGAAATGAAAAAATATCGAAAGCATAGGTGCCTTCAAGGACCTCCAGAAGAGACACCTATAACAAAAGCCTTACTATAGCATTCAGGAATTCTATGATGACGGTGTTTTCCACAGGGCCAACCAATGACGACCACGGCGCTGTCGCGCTACTAGTGGGATATCTACAAGTATCAAGTGAATAAGTATACAATAGTACTTTATCATTAATAGCTCATCACAATAATTATATTATTTTGATAGCTTTTTTATTCTTCTTGTTCACCTGTACCATGCTTTTTCGATAATAAAGATTTACGGTAATTTGTTTTTATACATTCGGGCTATACTGACTGTTTCCATTCATTTTCTATTGTAACAAACTAAATTGATGTTTATATTAAAATAGGAAGAGCACAAAATATCTATCAGAATTTTTTTATGAATACTAATTCAACTGTACGGCCCCAAAAATACGGGCGTCTCGGACGCACTGTTTTTTATCGCTCGTTAACCATAGGCCTATTGTTTTTTATGGGGTAGTCTCACCCCATGATAGGCTGAATTTTATATTCTGAAACACGGCAAAATAAATTCAGCATGTCAGATGCCCGTATACTTTTAAGGGACCTACAATAGGTTTTGTATTTTGGATTTTGGTTGTTGATACAGTAAAAAATCCAACTTTTAGGTTAGATTGTATTTTTAAGTTGAATGTAAAAGTCGAACATGTTAAGTCAATCAAGTCAACTTGATTCAAGATAACTTTTAGGATTCAATCTAACTTACAAATAGAAATTGAATATTGTTCTGGAAGACCTCAAAGGTATTGAAAGCATAGGCCTACCGATAAATTGTTAATAAAAGTAGTACCTACACGAATCAAATGTTGTAAAATTTATTGAATAGAATAAATATGGCAATCTACATAAAACAAAGTGGAAAATAGTAAAATAATAAATGCAACACGTGGACTCAAGGAATGTAGGTCGTTACTTATGATGTTAGAAATACCTACACAAACTTTGAATGCTAATAATTCAATTATTTAACTTATGGAGTGTAAGATATAAGAAGCAGTCATTAATCTTTGAAAATACAATGGAAATGCTATCCATATAAAAACAACTTCATGTGTGACCAACAACAAAAAAAGATTGAAAAGTTAATTCACCGGTAGAATAGTAAACAAAAAATTTGAGTAAGCCTTTATGAGAAACTACCTATTTAATTACTATTACATACCTAGCACTCAAGAATAGAAAACAAACATTTGAGTGAGCCTTTTTACTTATGAGAAACTATTCAATTACAAGGTAGAAATCTTAAAACTATATTGAAAATAAGTGTGTGAGAATTTGGAAATTAACTTCTCTGATGAATTATTGCAATGGTTAGCCAAGAAAGAGCTTTACAGTGAAAATACGACAAATTTATAGTAACAAAATTTAAAATGCAACTTACCTGGTTGTTAAAAAGTATTATGGTGTAACTTTAAATTTAGAGGAACAAAAAAGTAACAGGAAAGGCAAAAGATGCGATGCTTCCAAGTCAAAGCATTTACAACAAGAAAAAATAATGATATCGACAAAACGACAAATAAACACAAACTGCAACAAGAATTGACACGGATCAATACCCAATAGTAACCTAAACGGTTATGTTTATGTTTATGTTTGAGGTGGGAGTGTAAGTCGGTGATAGTATGAGTTTCTGCTGTTGAATGGCAGTAAACTTATATTATTTGTATAATATATAATAATAAACGCGGAAAACAAAAACAAAAACATTGATTTCACATTAGAAAATTTGATGATGTAAACTACGCTTGCGCATTACTATGCATTATTGTTTATGGATCCTCCTTTACTGGTTTCAGGTTGAGGAAGGCTGAGTGAGGCAGTGTCGACAACTGCAATGAACAAAATATTACACGAAATTTTCTCCAGAAATTCATCTCAATCATCCCGAATTGTCAACCAAAATCTCAAAAATGATTATTTTTAAAGTCAGATTTTCCGAATTTCGACGGAGACATTTTTTGGCTACCATGTTATGCGACTTTGAAGTGGGGCCGGTATTCCAACCTTCTAACCATTATTCTAAATGATTAATATTTCAAAAATAATGACAGTGATAATTTTATTGGTCATGAAAAGTTGTAGATGATTGTTGAAGTCATTCATTATTTTTTGGGGAAATATTTATTCAAACAACAATTATATATTAAGACAGCTGTGACATGAAGTTTTCGTATTCTGAGTTTTCCTCAATCCTAACCTAACTTTGTCTTCAGTTCCGATCATTTTAGGTTAGATTTCTGATTAGTTATTATTTTCTAAAATGTTTACATTCATTCTTTCATATTTTGACTATATTATTTAGCCTACACTTGGCATAATAGTTATCTTGCACCTGCAAAATTTAGGCTATCTAAACTGCTTCAATATGAATATTTCAAATAGGATATCAAACTTGTTCATTGTTCGGAAATTCAGTATTTCAACAGTAGATTACAAAGGGTATAACAATAGTAATTTTCATGCAAATCGAGAAGGAAGAATGATGAACAAGATCATGTCTGGCAGAAAAAATAAACCAAATAGCAAGTGAGTTGAAATAAATTTCATTATTACAATATATCAGTGTGTTTTGTTAAGCTTCAAGGTAGCAAAAGCAATGCTTTTCTCAATATAGCCCTACACTATTTTTAGGTACTTTCTACTCCACAATCTTAGAAATAGGATACACATAGATAATTAACATATTCATATTATATTTATTAGGTAGGTAATTGAAATAAATAATTAAACGTTGAATTTTTACGTCGAGCGTAATTAATTGCATAAAAGTGCTCAAAGGTCAAAGTTAAGTAACCTTTAGTCTTAGTTGATTTGCTTTTCTTTAAAACAGTAGGCTTACTGTGGTAGAGTTAGAAGATAGTACTTTATTGCAGTTTTATATTATGATTAGACTTCACATACTTACAGAACAGACTGCAATATTAGTAATGTTGTGTTGATAAAGTTGTAGTAAGCTGAATATATTTTGTAAATAATAACAATGGTCCAAGTACATTAAATAAAAGAAAAAATGAAAATAAAATTGCATATTTATATTTTGTAGGAGATACTACCCGGACATTGACATGCCCAATGTTGGAGGAACGACAAATTTTTTTGATTTTGTTGGAAAACAATCAGGATCTTCAAAGCCTCAAAAAAGATTATTTTTAAAGTCAGATTTTCCGAATTTCGACGGAGACATTTTTTGGCTACCATGTTATGCGACTTTGACTTTGAAGTGGGGCTGGTATTCCAACATTCTAACCATTATTCTAAATGAGCAATATTTCAAAAATAATGACAGTGAAAATTTTATTGGTCATGAAGAGTTGTAGATGATTGTTGAAGACATTCATTATTTTTTGGGGAAATATTTTATTCAAACAACAATTATATATTAAGACAGCTGTGACATGAAGTTTTCGTATTCTGAGTTTTCCTCAATCCTAACCTAACTTTGTCTTCAGTTCCGATCATTTTAGGTTAGATTTCTGATTAGTTATTATTTTCTAAAATGTTTACATTCATTCTTTCATATTTTGACTATATTATTTAGCCTACACTTGGCATAATAGTTATCTTGCACCTGCAAAATTTAGGCTATCTAAACTGCTTCAATATGAATATTTCTAATAGGATATCAAACTTGTTCATTGTTCGGAAATTCAGTATTTCAACAGTAGATTACAAAGGGTATAACAATAGTAATTTTCATGCAAATCGAGAAGGAAGAATGATGAACAAGATCATGTCTGGCAGAAAAAATAAACCAAATAGCAAGTGAGTTGAAATAAATTTCATTATTACAATATATCAGTGTGTTTTGTTAAGCTTCAAGGTAGCAAAAGCAATGCTTTTCTCAATATAGCCCTACACTATTTTTAGGTACTTTCTACTCCACAATCTTAGAAATAGGATACACATAGATAATTAACATATTCATATTATATTTATTAGGTAGGTAATTGAAATAAATAATTAAACGTTGAATTTTTACGTCGAGCGTAATTAATTGCATAAAAGTGCTCAAAGGTCAAAGTTAAGTAACCTTTAGTCTTAGTTGATTTGCTTTTCTTTAAAAACGTAGGCTTACTGTGGTAGAGATAGAAGATAGTACTTTATTGCAGTTTTATATTATGATTAGACTTCACATACTTACAGAACAGACTACAATATTAGTAATGTTGTGTTGATAAAGTTGTAGTAAGCTGAATATATTTTGTAAATAATAACAATGGTCCAAGTACATTAAATAAAAGAAAAAATGAAAATAAAATTGCATATTTATATTTTGTAGGAGATACTACCCGGACATTGACATGCCCAATGTTGGAGGAACGACAAATTTTTTCGATTTTGTTGGAAAACAATCAGGATCTTCAAAGCCTCAAAAAAGACTCGTTGTCTTGAATAAAATGCTCATGAGAAATATAAGCGACATTTTATCCACTGGTGAACTAAGCTCCACTCTCCATGGTACAGGTCTTCATTTATCAAAGGTGGGTTGTTCTTTTTAATATTATCATAGATTAAAGATAGAACAGGAAGACATCTCATGATATAGTGCGTTTATTTTGTAGATTTTAATGTAAACTCAAGCCGATAGTTATTGTCGTTTTTTTGTGATAATGTGACGCTGGTAGTCTTTTATTCTGTGCCGTTCTTACACTATAACCCGGCCAAAACAGTAATAATAGACAGTAGTAGATAGTAATCGGCTTGAAATTTGGAACATAGACGAACTATATCAAGAAATATCTTCTTATGCTATCTTCTCTCTCTTTGATAATATGTGATGAAACGCACACTGCATACTTCAAAATATATAAATTACATCTACCACGTTTATACGTTGATTAAACTCAAAACTATGTCTGGTTTATTTTGCTATTGGTTAGCAAATAGTACCTAGTGTATGTATTGAATGAGTCACTTTAGACTTCCAGAGTTTATTATAACTTGAATCATATTCTTGCTTCACATTTTCAATCAATGTAGTTAAAAAAATTATCACAATGTAGTTGGTAGTGAAATTATTAAAGGAAGTTGGAATCTACTAATAAGGATAATACGCAGCTTGCATTCTAATTTGCTGACGACACAACAATATCTAGTGCCAACTAAAAAGAGTCATCACAACTATTTCGTATTCAAAGAAAGGCAATCAGGCTTATTTGTGGTCTGCCAAAACGCGCTCAATGCAAAGAGAGCTTCAAAGAATTAGAAATACTGACATTTCCCTCTATTTTTGTTCTTCAGTGTCTGACCTATGTGAAGGAGAATTTGAATGGTTTTGTTGAGCAGGGAGTATCCCATGAGCAGCAGACTAGAGGCAGGAATAATTTGATCACCAGCCGCTACGAGTATTCTAGCACGCAAAAAACATTTCTATTCATTGGTGTGAAGCTTTTTAATATGCTCTCTGAACAATTTAGAGGTTTGCCAAATCTAGTTTTCAAGCAGAGGCTGAAGATGTTCCTAATCAGTAACCCCGTTTACACTTTCCAGGAGTTCTATGAACTGGCTAGAACTTTGTAAAATTATTAATATTATGTTGAGGTACCTACATTAAGTAAATACTGTATCAACTACTGCTACTTTTCATTTCTGTTTGTTCGTTTTTATTTGTGTAACTGCATTATATTTCAAGACCAGAATATCTTATATTTGAATATTTATATATATTTTTTCAATATCTTTCTTTGTTTGGACATATCATGATTTTGTAGTTCTTTTAGAATAGTATCTTTCCAATTATTGTATTGTATGTGTGACATTTGCTGTACATTGTGACGGAGGTAATGCTTCTGAAGACCTCAGAAGCGGTTACATTAAAACTTATTCTATTCTATTCTAACAATGGTCCAAGTACATTGGATAAAAGAAAAAATGAAAAAAAAATGCATATTTATATTTCGTAGGAGATACTACCCGGACATTGACATGCCCAATGTTGGAGGAACGACAAATTTTTTCGATTTTGTTGGAAAACAATCAGGATCTTCAAAGCCTCAAAAAAGACTCGTTGTCTTGAATAAAATGCTCATGAGAAATATAAGCGACATTTTATCCACTGGTGAACTAAGCTCCACTCTCCATGGTACAGGTCTTCATTTATCAAAGGTGGGTTGTTCTTTTTAATATTATCATAGAGAAAAGATAGCATAGGAAGACATCTCATGATATAGTGCGTTTATTTTGTAGATTTTAATGTTAACTCAAGCCGATAGTTATTGTCGTTTTTTTGTGATAATGTGACGCTGGTAGTCTTTTTTCTGTGCCGTTCTTACACTATAACCCGGCCAAAACAGTAATAATAGACAGTAGTAGATAGTAATCGGCTTGAAATTTGGAACATAGACGAACTATATCATGAAATATCTTCTTATGCTATCTTCTCTCTCTTTGATAATATGTGATGAAACACACACTGCATACTTCAAAATATATAAATTACATCTACCACGTTTATACGTTGATTAAACTCAAAACTATGTCTGGTTTATTTTGCTATTGGTTAGCAAATAGTACCTAGTGTTTGTATTGAATGAGTCACTTTAGACTTCCAGAATTTCTTATAACTTGAATCATATTCTTGCTTCCCATTTTCAATCAATGTAGTTAAAAAAATTATCACAATGTATTTGGTAGTGAAACTATTAAAGGAAGTTGGAATCTACTAATAAGGATAATACGCAGCTTGCATTCTAATTTGCTGACGACACAACAATATCTAGTGCCAACTAAAAAGAGTCATCACAACTGAGATCACAATGGGCACCACATTGGAAGAAGTCACCAACACCTGCAATAGATTGAAACTCACAATTAGCAAAAACAAAACAGTTAACATACTTGATACTTACTTGATACTTGTTGTCGTCGTCCTTGACCGGGTTTACCAGACAGACTGTGTCATTAAAATAAAGGCTCATTAGCTAATTCTGCCAACGAGTAAATTGCTCTATCAATCAACTTTTGCCTGACGAGAGCGCTGAATCTTGCACGTGATGCACTTTTTACTTCAGTTGGGAGTCCATTGTAGAAGCCCAAGGCAGCTGATGGGAAGCCTCTCTGAGTAGCAGCCAACCGACATCGGGGAACATCCAGGTCAGTTGCATGGCGTGTATTGTAGCTGTGTATCTGATTTCTTGTTGACAGCTGCTGCAGGTTGTCTCTGACATACATCAAGGAGGACAGGATGTATTGGCTGTAGATGGTGAGTATCTTCAGTTCCTTGAAGAGTGGCCTGCAATGCTCCCTGTAGTCCACAAAAGTAATGGCCCTGATTGCTTTCTTCTGCAGGAGCAGCACATCATGGCAATAAGGCGCGTGTCCCCACAGGAGGATTCCATACAAGATGTGACTATGAAAAAGGGAGTGATAAGCTGAGACATAAACATAAATTTCACACCATCCAATAATTAGAACAAGTAGGAAAACAATTGTATTGATTCATTGAACCATAGATAAGAATCTGAACTTTTAAAATTGTTCTTTATAGTCTCCTTTATTGAGGAAAAATGATATCTCAAATTAGATTTTCTGAAACAACTGGTCCCTATTTGCTTTCCACATCACATATACATAAAAGTAATCAAAAAACAATAAAAAATAAATTTGTAACAAAAAACAGGCTTCATAGTGGGGTGTGCTGAAAAGAAAGAAAGGAGGAAAAATACCTAGCCAACTATGGTTTCCCATGTAATAGGCAGGTAGTGGGTATAAGAGTAAGGAGTGAAGGACGAAGAAGAGAAGAAAAGGGTAGTATTGGAGAAGAAAGTAGAAAAAAAGAGAAAAAATATCTCGATATATTTCAACCAGAGGCTTTACAAAGTTTACATGATCGAATCTTGGTGAGGATAGATATTTTTCTCGGGTCTCTCACGTGTTTGATGGATGGATGGAATTTGATGTTTGAAGTTAAAATTTTTTAAATAAATAAATATGTTTTATTGAGACAGGTGGCCATTTCTCCGACTTTGAACCAGATCAATGTTCATTGGCTCGCTGATGGAAACGAGGAAGCGGACAACGAGACAACGAAGCGCCTAGCCGAAATTGCGCCTGAGTTGCGCCATAGTCTCTCGCAGCTCAGCCTCATGGGATCGATACCGAAAATCGAATTCGTTAAAGGTAAGCAAATGCTAATTAATGAATTTGGGAAGAAAGTACACGATTGGTTCTTATGGAGTGTTTACGTTAGGGTTGTAAAGTACTCGATTGCTTCTTATGGGAGTGTTCACGTTAGGGTAGAAAAGTAAACCATTGCTTCTTATGGGAGTGTTCACGCATTGACTATAAATTGAAAAAGTTCCAGTACTAAGATTTACTTAGTAAGATATACGTTTTAAGTTAAAACCTCATTTGAATTAGTTTGCTATCCTTGTCTGTCATTTGACATAGCAGCTCTATCCTTTTCCAACTCTACTCCATTGACCTTTGTGAAAATAGCCTAGGACAAATACCAAACTATTTTTATAAAAGTATATATTTTCATGCAAAATATAATGTATTTGAGTTTTAATTGATCATTATTAACAAGAATATTAATTAATATTTTATAAAATATACCGGGAAGATATGAATCACAGCTATCCAATATAGTAGTCAGTGGAAAAGAGAATTGGCAACCATGCAGTCCTATTATGGCCACTGACCATAGAGAAAAGATTACATAAGTAGATATCTCATGGTATAGGACGTTTATGTTCCAAATTTCTATGTTAACTAGAGCTATAGTCAAATGTGACGCTGGTAATCTCTCGTACTGTGCCGTTCTTACACTCTCACCGGGTCAAAACAGTAATAATAGACAGTAGTTGACATTAATCGGCTTGAGTTAACAAAAATCGGCTTGAAATTTAGATCATAATCGACCTAATCCATGGGATATCTTCTTATGCCATCTCTTTCCTCTATGCACTGACTTAATAAGGTGATAACTATGAATTAAATTCCAATTCGATTAAAATTTGAAAGAGGAATAGTTTTTTCGCCCCACTTGGATGTAATGAGCTGGTTTTCGTGCGTCATATGGAGGCCGAAAATGATTGTTTTCTGACCAGGCCGGTAAAAGTTTTACGGCCCTAGGGCTGTAAAATTGAAGTCAGCTGATTCTGATTTGATGTGAACGTGTTTACAAAATGGTTTATGAAACGGAATCAGTTTATGCTTCTAGAATTGAATAAGTATTCTGCAATAAGATACTATCATTTTATTTGGATGAATAAAATACAGATAAGATATATATTTTATTATAAACTATTCAAATTCGATTTTCAGAGTAGGATAGAACTTCTAACCTAAACTTCCGAAGTCAACGACAACAAGCATTGTTGACGTTGACATTCAGATTGGCCAAATTTCAAGTGTGCTAAAACAGCTGATCAAAAAACTTTTCATTATTTGTGTTTATTATTCAAGAATCAAAACATTTATAATAATATCATCTTATTGTCATTTGGAAGAATAAAAATTATAAACTCAACCTCTTACATAATTAACACATCTTTTAGCTAGCTATAGACAAATCAGAATAAAAATAAAAATACTTGGACAATTTCCTGATATTCAGATTATCTCAGATTTGCTAGAGCTATGACCTTCCTGTTTTGCTTTCGGAAGTGCCTAATAAACAATTATTCTCATATTTATATTATTTATTTTTCTGTGTGGCGAAAAATAACGTTCTCACCATGGGCAAAAATGTTTTTCCGGCTTTCAATCTTTCCTAGTCCTCGGCCTACGGCCTCGGACTTGAAAACCGATTTCGAGCCGGAAAAGTCTCATTTTCGGCCCTAGGTGCGAAATATACTATTAAGCTATGCTTACTTTTCCTCTTTCAGATTATGATATCTATTGCTATAGATCATTGTAATAATTCAATCTCTTTTCAATCTCTTTTCTGGGCGCCTAGACGTCTTTGGGATCTCTCGTGGCAGATTCCGCAGCACTCTGAAGGGCTTAATTTAGGATAGATATTTGTAGCCAGGTTTCCGTATGACATTTTTCTTTCTCTCTTTTTTATGACTCTTTTTTTCTTCTCAGTGCCCACATGATTCTTTGTTATTTCTGTATTGCATGGTTTGTACCCATGTAAGATATTTTAAGTGCATATTTTCCCGCCTCCCATATTTTATCTTGGAAAGTAGTTTTGGCAATAGATAGGATAAGATAGATTCAGGATAGATGGGAATCCTAGCTATAAGATAGGATTTTTTTTTTTAATAAAAAACACATATTTCTCTTGTTAAGATGCTTTTTTTTGTTATATAATTTATTTTGTTCTTATTTTATTTTACTCTTGTTTTATTCTCAGCTTGATGTTTATTTTAAATCTAATTTTTTGAATGAAGAATGTTGTAATGTTTCAAGGAGACATATAAGGGTTTAACCTGTTGTCTCCATGTATGTATTTATGTAAATAAATAAATTCTATTGATTAATAAACGATTTATTGTTCTCAAGTTGTGCAATATACAAGCCTACTTAGTTTCAGAACTACAGAAATTGATATAAATGAAAATGATATCTTCCCATTTTATTGCAATGATGTTGAATTTTCATTACAGACTGCAAGTACTTGAAGTTCATAGCAGTGGAAAATTTGCTTAAAAAAGCTGATTTCGGAGAAGACTTTGAACCGACTCCATTAGGCAATGACTGGAAATCGCAAAAAGTTCTGGAAAAATCTATTCCTGATCATTTAAAGGTAAGATTTTTCGGTGAACGATTATAAAATTATTTATTTATTTATCATTTACAATCAACTGAAGGACAAAGACTACAGTCCAAAAATTCTTTTCATCTTTGAATTATGTTGAATTGAAAAAAAAACTCCATTCATACAGGTATATTTGGAACAGTGTCAATAACAGTAAAAAGTAAATTGTTATGGTTTTTGTTGGTGGGGAAACCCTTGCGGGAAGGTTCTACCTCGCCTGAATTTATAATTTAAGCCGTCAATGGACCTTACGACTGTCATACTTCAGCCGGGACCTATCTATAATACGAATAGACATAACATAAAAGGTAGTAGAAAACAGTATTAAGCCTCCTATAGAAACAGTAAAAAGTAATTCGATAAACTATAGAGATTCACGTTATAAAGTCAGTCGATATGATAGGAACGCAATGTTGCCACTTCTCTGTTCCCACAGCCTTCTGTAGCAGAAAGCTGTTGAGTTACCGCGGTGTATCTGATCTGATATTGTAGGTTGAGTATTGTTAATAATGATAATTTCTATCTCAAATATAATACCGGGTGATTACAAATGAAATAGACAGTTTGAATAGCTTGTAGAGAATTTATTATTTAAAAGTTTAGATCATTACTTACATGATTACATAGAAGAATTCTTGAAGTTTTTATTGAAAATTTACAGATGTTCAATGTGTGCACCATTTGCAACACGACAGATATCAACACGGTAGTCAAATTCTGACCACACACGACTAAGCATCTCACGGTTAACTGTAGCAAGAGCATTGTGATTCGTTGTTTAAGATCATCGATATCAACAGGAAGCGGTAATACGAAAACTCTGTCTTTTACATAGCCCCACAAGAAAAAGTCGCAGGGCGTTAGGTCCGGACTACGAGGTGGCCACGGCTGAAATACAACGTTTTCCTCACTTGCACGGCCGATCCATCGTCTAGGATGATGTTCATCCACATACCCTCTGACGTCTGAGTACCAGTGAGGCAGAGCTCCATCTTGTACAAAAATGAAGTTACAACTATCTTCATGGAGTTGAGGCATTAACCATTCGGTTAACATGTCCAGATAAATTCTTCCGGTTACTGATGGTTCTTGGAAGAAGAAGGCCCGTAAACCTTCTCACAAGATAAAGCCAAAACACGTTCACTTTAGGAGAATCGCGTATATGCTGTACAGTCCCTCTTGGTTTTCTGTTCCCCATACTCGTACATTATGTCTGTTAAATTTTCCACTAATGTGAAAAGTGCATTCATCACTGAAAATTAGGCGATTAAACAATGTGTCGTCATTTTCAAGACAATGTTGCATCTCTTGACAAAAATTTTTACGTACAACTTTATCATTGTCATTTAACTTTGTACTAACTGCAATTTATAAGGTGTCATTTTCAAACGTTTCCGCAGAATTTTCCACACAGTAGGTTGAGGAATTTGCAATTCTACACTCGCTGATCTAGTCGATTTTCCTGGACTTCGTACAAAAACATCACGAACACTATCATTTTTTCTTCTGTAACAGAAGGTCTTCCAGTACTCTTCTTCTTACACACACATCCACTGCTTTCAAAACGTTCATACCAGTCATAAATTGATTGCCTTTGTGGTGGTTTACCGTATTTTGTTCTGAAATGACGCTGCACAACAGTAACAGAGTTTGTTTTGGCTAATTCAAGAACACAATAAGCTTTCTCCACTTGAGTAGCAGCCATATTGCTAAACTAAACTGGCTGTTGTAACACGGAGCAGCCAACAATAGCCAGCAACAGTTCTACCAACATAAACTTTAAGAAATTCCCTACAAACCTATATCACTTACTATGTTGAAATACACCAGTTTAATTTTGTACAGGCTATTGAAGTTGTCTATTTCATTTGTAATCACCCGGTATATTGTTTGTCAAGAAAATATATTTCTTGGTTCTCATAATTGAGATGAAATATTCTGTAAGTTCTACTTAGCCTTTTATAGATATAGCTCTTGTTTGTCAAGAAAATATATTTTCTTGGCCCTCATAATTGACCGAGCGAAGTGAGGTCTAAGATTCAAGTCGACGATTTGGCATTTCTCTGTTTAAATGTTTGAATGTTTTTATGTTGCGCATTTACGGCGAAACGCGGTAATGATTTTCATGAATTTGACAGGTATATTCCTTTTTTAATTGCGCGTCGACGTATATACAAGGTTTTTGGAAATTTTGCATTTCAAGGATAATATAAAAGAAAAAGGAGCCTCCTTCATACGCCAATATTAGAGTAAAAATCAGACTATAGAATTATTCTCATAAATCAGCTGACAAGTGATTACACAGATGTGTGGAGAAGCCAGTCTATCGCTGTATTTCCATATAAGGTCTATAGTTTCAATCAGGTACTTGTGGATGAGAATACTGCGTGAGGTCTACTGTTCACAGAACTACTAGTTGAGATTAAATATTCTGTAAGCTCTACTTAGCCTTTTTATAGATATAGCTCTCGAGTAAATAAAACATTATTGTTATAGATTTGTCAAGAAAATATATTATTTAATGATTGAATAATAAACTCTCATAATTTAGATTTGTTCATTATGTTCCTACATGGTCCGCAAACTATTAGACAAGAAGCTAAAAAAGTTGTCTGCTTTGTCTAATGACAGACAAGGAGAGCAAAGCAATGTTAATCAAGTGCTGACTATATGATGATGACTCCTTAATCCAGGGCTCTCCAACCTACGGCCCGCGGGCCACATCCGGGCCCGCGGAGAGATTTTGTCCGGCCCGCCGAGAGTTATTGCTACAGATTTTTTAAAATATATATCTATACACATTTTTGACAACAACTGTGAGCTCAGTACTCTTTTCTTACTAGCCACTCCATTCCTTAATAAGTGTAAAATAAGCTGTAAACAAGCAGCGATCAACCATTGCGAGATATTAGCTTATGGTCTGCACGGACTGTACATGTCTCTCCCAGAAAAATACTCTAAAAACATAAAAAACCATGCTCAAGCTATGTTTTCTCTTCTTGGATCTACCTACAAGTGTAAGCAGACATTTTCAAAAATGAAGTTTTTTAAATTCAAATACAAATCTTCCTTGTCAGATGAACATTTGAAAACAATTTTAATGATCGGAACCACAAAGTTTTATCCTAAATGGGCGGACATTCTGAGAGGAAAAGAAATGCAATCTTCTCACTAAAAATAAGTATTCTTTTTTAGCTTGGTAACTTTCTCTGAATTCGTGTATTGTCAAGTTGTCTTATCACTATTAAAAAAGTTATCATTTTGTTTAACTTGCTAAATTCATGCATTGTCAAGTTTTCTTATGACCTTTTTACACTCAATAAATTGGACTTTGTATTGAAATGAAATGAATTGGTTTGTTTCTTCCTGTGTTTCAATTAAACCTACTGGAAACTCCTCATATTATTTTAATGAAAATATAATAATTTTACACCCCCCAAATCCCCCGTCGTGTGTGTCCCCACAAGTCTGATTCCACGTACATCCTTGTTATTGGCCTTCTAAGCCTTCCAAGAATTAACAATGTGGCCCTTGAATAAAAAAGGTTGGAGATCCCTGCCTTAATCTATTCCTAGTTTGTACCTGACCTCGAAAGCTCTGCAGTTCTGTGAGTAGACACATTGGGTCGATTGAATAAAAACTGCAAACTAATGACTAGCAACTAAAATTTACTTTTAAAACTTTGAATTGACCTTTAAACTAAATTGACTTTTAATTTAAATTTTAGTCATTGGTTCTAGCTACACAAATAAGTTTATACAGCTGACTTGAATTCTAGCATTTGCTCGAAAATTACTTGGAACATTTAAAATTGCTACCTTTATTCAATAATTGACCTTGCTTCTTAAATCTCAAATATCGATGACCGAGCTTCGCTCTGGAGTACGAAAGCATAAAAAATTTATTACGAAAGAAGAAATTATAATAACATTCATACAGAAATGTTCTATCTAATCACAGTAAATTGAGATTAATTCCCAGAGGAATGCAAAAATTTTCCTCACAAAGGCCCAGTTACACAAAAGCCGGTTGAATTTTATTCCTGATTAACTTCACGTGAACCAAATGAGAGAAGACCATTTCAAAAAAATGGATCGACTGGAATCAATCAGGATTGAAAATAACCCGCCTTTTTTGCAACCGGCACTAAGTACCTGATTGAATGATTACAAAAGCTCAACAGCTGAGTCATAATTTTCACACATTCCCACACACATGAACTCGCTCACTCACTTCCATCATCAACAGACGATGAAGGTCGTTTAAGATCTAAATTTCAAGCAGATTTTTGTCAACTCGAGCCGATTAATGTCAACTACTGTCTATTATTACTGTTTGGACCAAGTGAGATTGTAAGAACGGCACAGTAAGAGAGATTACCAGCGTCACATTTGACTATAGCTCTAGTTAACATAGAAATTTGGAACATAAACGTCCTATACCATGAGATATCTACTTATGTAATCTTTTCTCTATGGTCAGTGGCCATAATAGGACTGCATGGTTGCCAATTCTCTTTTCCCACTGCCTTCTATATTGGATAGCTGTGATTCAAAATTTCCCGGTATCTATATATATATAAACGCGAAATAGCACTCACTCACTGACTGACTGACTCACTCACTCACTCACTCACTCACTCACTCACTCGAAGAACTAAAAATCTACCGGACCAAAAACGTCAAATTTGGTAGGTATGTTCAGTTGGCCCTTTAGAGGCGCACTAAGAAATCTTTTGGCAATATTTTACTCTAAGGGTGTTTTTAAGGGTTTAAAGTTCGTCTTCTAGCATGTATTTCTTCTTCTTATTCTCTTAATTATATTGAAAAATGTCCATACCATATGGGAAATATAGAACTATAATCTAGAGAGAGTACCTCTTCGAAACAGTTGTTAACTGGCAACTAAATTAATAATTTTGTCAGGTTGGCATTAAGTTGAGTTGACTTTGTTAGGTTGGCACCAAGTTTTAGATTTAAATGCATTTAGTGGCCATAATAGGACTGCATGGTTGCCAATTCTCTTTTCCCACTGCCTTCTATATTGATAGCTGTGATTCAAAATTTCCCGGTATCTATATATATATAAACGCGAAATAGCACTCACTCACTGACTGACTGACTCACTCACTCGCGGAAAAATGCGCGGAAAAATTGATTGGGCACTGCTACTTCAATCCTGGGAATATTATATTACTAGCCGTCAGGCTCGCTTCGCTCGCCATATCCGTTTAGTCTGGACCCCCGACTGGATTGTCCTAACATATGATAAAAATGCTCAAATTAAAAATGCAGGCGAGTAAAGCGAGCCTGCTGATCTCATTCCTGGACGATCCAGTCGGGGGTCCTGGCTAGACGGATATGGCGAGCGAAGCGAGCCTGACGGCTAGTGATGAATAATTCTATTGTCTGATTTTTACTCTAATATTGGCTTATGGAGGAGGCTCCTTTTTCCTTCTATATTATCCTTGAAATGCAAAATTTCCAAAAACCTTGTATATACGTCGACGCGCAAATAAAAAAGGAACATACCTCTCAAATTTAATGAAAATCTATTACCGCGTTTCGCCGTAAATGCGCAACATTCAAACATTTAAACATCAAGAGAAATGCCAAACCGTCGACTTGAATCTTAGACCTCACTTCGCTCGGTCAATAAACAGAAGTTGCTCGTTCAATAGTATATAGGATTAATTTGATAACCACATTTCGGACCATAAATTAGACATTTACACTGTAATAATAATTTACGATTGATGATAGTGAGAATTGGCTGAATACAAATTATTCAATTCAAAATATTCAATTCCAGGAAAAAATTCGAGAAACTGAGAGTGGTGCAGACGTATGTGAAGAAACTCTACCTGTTATGCAAATGAATGTCCTGGGCCTCAATCAGGAGACCATCATGAATAAGGTAAGGCAATATCAAAGGAAATAATGGAAATAATCCAGTGGCGAAGCTACCTATAACTAAAAGGGGAGTCTAGGAACTCTAAGGGTGGGCACACACCGTTAGTCAAGACAAGACTAGTCACAATTAGTCACAATACTTCACATAGTTGCTTATGAAGCAACACACACCGATTAGTCATTGCAATTAGACATGTATTCAGAAGCAACTATGTGAAGTATTGTGACTAAACGTGTCTTGTCTTTTCTTGACTAACTGGTGTGTGCCTAGCCTAAAGCTTACCGCTTATCTTTAAAAGCACATTTTTATTCAAAAGACTAAGAAGAAAACTGAGTTTTCTTGAGCTGAAGGGGAATGTAAGAGTCTGAGACTCCCCAAAATCAATTATGATTGATGTGAATAATATTTTTTATTAGCACGCTTAAATTTCTTTGCAAATTTGGATAAGAACTGTCCCGACCGCCTTCCAAACTGCTCTGTGGCTCTCTGTCTGGCCGATAGCCGACTGGCTATTCATTCGCATGGTGAGTCTCCTACTCATGAGACTCTCAATTCATTCATAATGGGCGTGGTGTATTGTATGGTTGCTATGACAACGTGACGTAGCACCATAGCTATGTAGTAGGACTTGGAGTCTAGGCTCCAAGCCTGTGTTTATAGTTCGAGTTCCGTCCGTATCGATGTCTAGATCTCGATGTATCGAACGGTCGACATCGAAGCAATCGCCTTCCTAAATCGATGCTCTTCAAAATTTGACGATTTCAAATTCAAATAAATCAGTTGGTTTGTGGGTTTGTAGCTCGTGTAACACTTGGCTTGTTCTTAACCTACAACTCGGTTTTGCGGTTTTCTTTGGTTTACTCAACAATAATGAAACCAAATTATTTTTCAATTTTCGACTTTTGGAATTTTGTCTTTAATTTGTTGAACTTTTAGAATAATTGCTCATTTCTTAATAATCATACAATGGATGAGTGTAATGATCTGGTGAAGTATTTGCTTCAAACTCCGTTCTCTTCTTTGTCTTTTGAATAAAAATGTGCTTTGAAAGACAAGCGGTAAGATTTAGGCTAGGCACACACCAGTTAGTCAAGAAAAGACAAGACACGTTTAGTCACAATACTCAACATTGTTGCTTATGGAGACATGTCTAATAATTGCAATGACTAATCGGTGTGTGTTGCTTCATAAGCAACTATGTGAAGTATTGTGACTAATTGTGACTAGTCTTTTCTTGACTAACCCTTAGAGTTCCTAGACTCCCCTTTTAGTTATAGGTAGATTCGCCACTGGGAAATATTAGTCTATGACAACAAATAGATCGCATATTACAGTACCATTATTCTGATATGGAATCAGGAACGATTTTCAAATCTTGAAAATTTTGTCTGCATCCAATCTGTAAAATTGAGTATAATTCAATTATTATCCACAATCAGAGTATATTTTGTATTACTTACCTTATCCTTTTCGTTCCTAGTGGAACATAGGGCATCAACAGAAAGCCTCCATTTCACACTGTTCTGTGCTAGAACCTTC